>NC_067487.1:57963364-58068364 GCF_947179515.1 Apodemus sylvaticus
AGGAACCTAGGTTGGGAAGAGAAAACTCCCATTCTGAGATCCTCTGCACTGGTAGGGAACCGCTAATACAGATGCACCCAAGGGTTTCTCTAGGGAACAGACATTCTGAAGTGCTTTGTCTGTTTGGGAATCAGATGCTGTGAACATCTGGCCTCAGACTTATGGACTAGGCTTGCTTTTTCCCCTTTAAAACTGAGATGCTAATATTTTTAAAGTCTTTACCATGGTCTTCCCACAATAAATTTGATTTTGAACAGTTCACTCTTGTCTTCAGGCTCACCCTTAATTTGTTTTTTTGTTTTTGTTTTTTTTTTTTAATTAAATGAGCTGATTGGATTGTTTATATTTTTCTAATATTATTTAAATTATTTCTTCTAAAGCTGCATTTTGCAGTTTCAGTGTTTTGTTTTAAATGATTTTTAAATAAAACGCTTGAGAACCGGGCTTGGTGGTACACGCCTATAATCCCAGCACTTCGGAGGCAGAGGCAGGCGGATTTCTGAGTTCGAGGACAGTCAGGGCTATACAGAGAAACCCTGTCTGGAAAAACAATAAATGAATGAATGAATGAATGAATGAATGAATGAATGAATAGCTTGAAAAATAAATATAACCATCCCACCCCATAATTACCCAAGGCCAAGCGCTCTATACGATCTCATGAATTTATGCACAGGATTCTTTGCTGAAGATGCGATTTTTGCATCTTGGGGTCTGATGACAGTTGACACTCTCAACACCTGAGATAAAAAGAAAGCTAGGTATGGTGGAGCGCACCTTTCCTCCCAGTACTCCGGGGACAGAGGCAGGCAGAGCTCTGCGTTTGAGGCCAGCTTGCTTTGCGTATTGAGCTCTAGGACAGCCCGTTCCAAAGAATTCACAGTATATTGTTTATTGTTTCCTTTGAACTCATGCGTTCAGTGAAATAAATGTCCAGGTATACCTTGTAAACATTTTAAGATAGTAATTTTCCAGTATGAAAAGCAGCAATGAGTTCCTCATGTCATAAATGGAAAAAAAAAACTTGCATAGTGGAGAGTAGGAAGATTACAGAAGCAACTACATTATAAAATATAAGTGTTAACATTTAGTGGAATAGTATAAGAATAACTGGGCTCTATCTCAAGAATGATGATTAACTATGAACAATATTAAAACATAGCAGTGTGCCAAATGTTTGTCTAAGTAGATATTGCAAAAGCACCTGATAAAATTCGTCATGCATTTCTACTAAAATTCCTTTAGAAAATGAGAAGAAATGGAGAATTTCATAATTCAGTAAACCGTGTAATATAGACTAATGGTCATTAGCTTATCTAACAAAACACTCAAAGTATTTTATGAAGGTCTCTCCTCTTTAGTGTCTAATTTTATTTTAGGAAGCTCTTCACAAGCAAGTAATACACAAAATTGAACTGAAATGTTAAGTCCAAAATGTTAAAAGTTATTATGTTTATGTGACATAAATAATCTAGATGATGCAAGAGAACTAAGTGGGTGTGTCTTAAACCTGTGCTGAGGTCAGCTATGTACAAGACAGATATGCAGAAATTATATTGTTGTATAACCAGTTCAAAATAATTACAGATGAAATGAATGAATTTATGATGATATTTTGTGTTCCTTCCCATACCCTCCTACCACACATCCCCAAAGAGCAGGAAGTATGCTTCATAAAAATCAGGAGTCTTGAAGGGGATCGCTATGAAAATGAAAAACAAGAATCAAAAACAGAACTTTATTTGATAGCTGAGTTATCTTAAATAATGACATCCTGTCCTCATTGAGAAGGGTAAATGTTGGGAGACTTCCCATCAGAGTTCACGAGCACGAGTATGTGTCTAACTTTGTTACATCACTGAAAGCACACATGTTGGAGCAGATGCAGACTGTGATAGACCACAGAATATTCGGGAATACCAGAGTGAGTACCAGAAGCTGTGCAGCTGGGGAAAACACCCAGACTGTGAGATAGCAGTGTGCAGAGGGAGTCACAAGCACTGCTGATCAGGGTTCTGCGTTCTAGAAACTAACAGTGATGTTCCCCAAAGGAAACTTGTTCTTTTTGTGTGTTTTTTGAGAGAGGATTTCCCTGTGTAGCCCTGGGATATTCTGGACCTCACTCTGTAGACCAGGCTGGAAGGCTGACCTCTAACTCACAGAGATCCACCTGTCTCTCTCCCCCAAGTGCTGGGATATTAAATGTGTGCACCACCACCACCACCACCCACCAAGGGAAACTTCTACCACTCTTCTGCCACCGAAGTAGATTACTTAGGCAGAGCCTCATACAACCTTTTCAGACTCCAAAGTTGTGTTTGGCCGTAGTTGGATACAGCTGTGTCTATCTTCTAAAACCAAGGAAGGACATCTGGCAATGTGGGTGGTGGCATCAACCTATGGAAGACAGGGCTCAAACAAATGAAGAGACTCCTAAGGTGGAGGCTGCTTACCATGGTAACAGCAGGCTACCTTGACAGGGTCACTCCAGGGTACACCTGGGAAACCTGAGAAGCGAGAGTTACCCGGATGAACTCAATGGATCCCACCTGATTTGCCTAAGATAAGCAAATAAGTAGTGAGCTCCCTACACATGGCACATAAAACAGTTTTTATATAACTTGAATTTACCTGTAAAAGTTAAACTCATAAATACAAAAATTAGTATGTAAAAACATTTAATATCAGTCTTTAATGTGTAATAAATTTTAAAGTTGCATACTTTCTCCTGTATGAGAGAGATAATTCCTGACCATGATAAGGTAGGGAAAAGTGTCTGGATGGGAAAGATTGCCTAATATATTATTGCCTAATATATATTAAGAGTTTAGGGGTTAGATCAGTGGTTCCCAACCTTCCTAATGCTGCAACCCTTTAATACAGATCCTCGTGTAGTGGTGATCACCAGTCATAAAATTACTTGGTTGCTACTTCATAACTGTCATTTTGCTACTGAGATGAATTATAATGTAAGTATCTCTGTTTGTTGATGGGCTTAAGGTGACGCCTGTGAAAGGGTCGTTCTAATCCAAAAGGCTCCCAACCCACAGGTTGAGAACTACCGGGCCAGCAGGAAGGCTCAGCAGTGCAGAGTGCATACTGCTCGTGCAGAGGGCCCGAGTTGGGTTCCCAGAATCCCTGTCAGTGCCTCACGCTCTAGGGAACCTGCTGCTTCCAGCCTCCGTGGCCCTTATGTGTGCACTGACCCACCACACGTATCCACATACATGTAATTTAAAGAAGTTAACATACATCTTAAATAGATTCTGTAAGTTTAAAAACGCCACAAATAGAATTAAGGCATTAACACATAACTAAGGAAATATCAGTGACAAGTATAATGGGAAGACAGTCTTGGTAATGACTGAGACTCTTCTAAATGAGTGTATGAGACATTCCAGAGCCCCACTAAATAAATGCACAAAGGGCCTGAAGAGAGAGCCCTCGGACGAGGAAACCACAGGTGACCGAATGAGACTGTAGTCTCACTAATCAAATCAATGTAAATCAAAACGATGAGCGGCCATTGCCACCTGCTTTGCAAATATTGAAAGATAAACGTGGTAATGCTCACTTTTAATGATGGTATAGCGAAATGGATTTCCTCATGCCTTGATGTCAGTTTGGTTCAATCCCCAGAGAGCCGTGACCTTTATAACAAGAATCCCCAGAAGAGTTCATATCACTTAAACTATTATCTGCGTTTTAGGCAGTATAATATAGGGAAATGATACTGAAGTTCTCAAAAAGCCACATTTCAGGATATGGATTGAAGCATTATTTATACTTCTGCAAGACAGAAGTTAACCTAAGCATCGAACAGAGGGAAGAGGGATGAGTAAACTGTTGTCCTGTACAGTGGGTCAGTTTGTAATTCATCACTTGGGGCAAAGCATGTAGCTCAGGGGCAGAGTGTTGAGTCCCGGACTAAATCCATAGCACCAAGAGAAATATTGGTAAATAGCTTATGGTATGTAGGAGAATTGTAATTGCCTCCTAGTCATAAAAAGCAGAGCACAAAAAAATATGGCTTATAACCCGATTTAAATATGCTCGTATATGCATATTTACACCATCAAAAGCAGGTTAATAAAAATATCACAAAGATACTATTAAAAGGACTGGTCTTTCACTTTTATTAGTTAACGCATTTTCGAAGTCCTCTATCATGACTGCGTGTTACCTTTCGCATCCCATTTTAAAAGGTTATTTTTAAAGTGAGCAGTTCCTTTATATGGGTTTTAAATGTTTTAGCAGAAAAATCCCACGTGGGCCTGCTTCTCCTCTCACCATCTGCCTCTTGTTTAACAGTTAAAGAGTTTTATGGGCGGCATTTCCCGGGATCAGGAACCAGGCTGAGCTTGCCCCTCAGTTCCGTTTTGCTTTAGTCAGCCCCGTGGTGGTGATGGGCAGATGTCAGTGCCTTCCACGTCCCGTCGTCCACTCAGCCTGCATCTGCTGCAGGGCAGTGCGGCTCAGCCAGGACTGGACTGGTTTTGATGACATCTATGGCTGAATACAAATGTCTTTTTGTTTTAGGTGAGTTAATTGTTCTTAAAAGCATCTTGAAAACTAATAAAACTATTTTCTTCATTTACTTATCATTTTAGTCAAAATGTTCTATGATTTTTTTTCAGTGCATGTTGTATGCATATGTTAGACTTTAACATAGAACAATATATATATATATTTATTTATATATGTATGTATGTATCTCATAGTGTTATTCAGAAGCCAAAAACCCAAGCACTTGAGAGGGAGAGGTGAGGCAGGATAATTTCTAGTGTGAAGCTAGTGAAAAATCATGTCATTAAATAAATGCACACATGCATTCAGGTATTTATATATGCTGATCAAAAATAAGGTGCTTCAACATTCCTGATTAAACTTGTTCTTTATAAAGATTACCAGCTTGTAAATCCCCTGAGCTAGAGGAGAAAGGTTGAAATTTTGGTTTTTTTTTTTTTCAGCCAGAAGGTATCATAAAATGTAAAAGCTAACCCCCGACTTAGGAATTATCCATTTTACAGCTGATAGCACATTTTAAATACAGGGTTTTAAAATCACACCATGATATTATTAACTAACATAACATTTGAAGTTTCTTACTTTGAAATTGTGGCTTAATTAATAACCAAATGTGGATGTTGTTATTCATTATCTTTATTATCTGTCTTTGAAAAACAGTCATCAAGTCCTTTTCAAACACCCTGGGAAGCTAGTTCAGATTTAACGTTGCCCTAGATTAATTGGCGGCAGCACAACACTGGAGCTTCACATCTGGTGTTCCTAATGCTCTCCTGGTGGAGACCCACTATCATCTTCCTGTGGCTGAATCCACTAACTACACCTGTACACATGCACAAGTACACACACACACACACACAGGACTCAGTCTGAACAGCCTGCACATTTAACCACCAGGAAATGTCTCTTTATTTCCTCCCCCTGCATCTCCATGCCAAATGGACACCTTCCTGTTCTCTCCCCCAGTGTAACTGTGGGAATCACTTGCCCTGTCAATACACTTTCTTATGCCTGGGTGTGTCCGATCTTCCTACAGCTTTAACTGTAGCTCAGACCTTTCTCCTCACCACAGATGCTTGTCTCTGTTCAGTGGCTTTCTCCAACTGTGCCCCGCCAGCATCTCAGATCCAAGGGTTGCCCAGTTTCAAACTTAGAACCGAGTCTGTCTACTCGCTTCCTGTCATTAGCAACCAAATCCACTTACCAACCCATATTAGAATTCTGTTTCTGTCACTTTTGTGATAGAGTGTCATGTAGCCGGGGCTGACCTTGAACTCCTGATTCTTCTGCCACCCCCTACCCCCCTTCTACCTAGTGCTTGCATTATTCATGTGTACCACCATCCCTAGCTTCCTCCATGATCTTTGACTACAACCTTCCTTTCTAAAGTGTGTTTTAGACATAAACTCCCTGTCCAGAGCCAAAGCCATTGACTCAGGACTTGTAAAAGAAATATAAACTTGGGGTTCCACTTCGGGTTGCTTTCATTTCCAATGCCTCACCAACAGGCACTCTCTCTTCTTTCATGAAGCTACTTTAAAAGGAAACAATCAATCAAACACAACCAGGAACTTTATTATGTCTTTTAACTAAAGCAAAACACTCATTATGATACACAGTGGCGTGGTTCCCATAGGGATCTTCAGAGCCGTAGCTGCCGCAGAAGCTAACTACTTAGAAATATAGACTCCCTAAGTGCCACCCCAGATTTAGGACAGGATGTATGGGGGTGCTTCTCCATCTGGGTGACTGTGCTGCATTTGCAGTGAGAGACTTTCTCCACTGTGGGGCCTAAAACCTGGCAAACATCAGAATCAACAGTGGAGCTTAAAAGACCCAGGCCCCAGACCAATTAAATAAGAAACTCCAGGTGTCTGACCTGGCATCCGTGTGTATCCTTTTAAAAGGCTCTCTAGAGGATCTCCATACACTATAAGGCTGGGGGGATAACTTAAACTGTAAAATTTACCTTTTTCTTAGAGCAGAATCTAAAACAGCTATCGGAAACTCAATGCACAACGAAATCACCTGGGAACCCTTAAAAATGACTGATGGTCGCAGGGACCCCCCCTCCCCATCCTCATTTAATTGGTTTACAGTGTGGTTTGGGCTTTGGGGGTATCCCAGGTTCCCCAGACTATTTTAATGTGAAGCCAAGGTTAAAGATCACCGTTTAAAGGCTAAGATTCTGGGGGTCTGGTACACACGAGAACCTCTGGAGTCCTTGATGAAATAGGACTTCCAGCCAGGTGAAGAATTACCTGGAATTTGGCCCTGAGGACCTTTCCAGATGGCCCCAGTCTTCATCCATCATGCCCTCACCCTCCCCGTGTTCCACCACTGTGACACCCAACCACTTCACGTTCCCCAGTGCATCCTGCAGGGATCCCTGGGACACCTGCAGAGGATTCAGTTGCTATACCACTCATTAACCATTTGGGAAGAGATACCTTGAGCAATTACTTCAGAGCTCATACCAGATAACACTCATACAGATTTTTAAGTAGTTTGTGTGTGTGTGTGTGTGTACATCACTATGTAGGTAGCCCTGGCCAGGCTGACACTCCCCACCTAGACCAGGCTTCGAGCTGCCTCTCTCTCCCAAGTGCTGGGAATAACCATGCTTGGCTTTTTAATTTTTTTTTTTAAAAAGGAACCATAAAAATCTGTGGAGATAGTGTGGATGCATTTAGGAAATCGTTTTTTTTTAGGGAAGGAAAATCTTTCCTAACAATGTTCAAAACCTAATAATCATAAAGGAAAATACATGAGCTTAATAAGGTCTTCTCCCGGGAAGTTATCAAGAACACAGAAAAAGACAAGAAAATGAGAAATACAGATCCAGTGTATTGACAGAACTGCTACATGTGGGAAACAAAGAGAAGAAGTAAAAGCTCAGGCAGACTAAAGAATGTACCAGGTACCTTGTCCTAAAAAAGCACAGAAGGAGGCGAGAGATAGAGATAGAGAGAGAGGGAGAGAGGGGGAGGGAGGGAGGGAGGGAGAGAGGAGAGAGAGAGCTCAGCTATTAAGATCACTGGCTGCTCTTCCAGAGGACCTGGGTTCAATTCCCACCACCCACATTGACAGTTTACAACCTCTATAACTATGGTCCAGAGCCTCCATCTGTAACTGTTTTGGAGCTTCCAATGCCCTCCTCTTAACCTCCATGGCCATGAGGCATACACATAGTACACAGACCTCATGCAGGCCAAATGCCCACACAGGTAAAGTAAAATAAATAATAAAAAAAAAAATACAAAAGGTCATCTTATTAAAAGGGTGATCAGCTTAACTCAGAATCATTTAAACAGCACTAAACAAGATGGTGCATATGTTAATAGCTTTAGTTGTGATGATCACAGCAAACATCAGTATAGCAAAACATGCATCCCATAATATATAATTGTAGTGCTATACCTCAGCAGATCTGCAAAACAAAAAAGATACTTGTCACTGTGATTCTCATTTATTTGCAGACAAAATCTTAAAATAATGTCATAGCTGGCTAGCTGGAGGGTGGTACTGCCCTGTGTGCCCAGTAAGAGGCAAATCAGTCCAGCGCTCTTGAAGAGAACAGGGCTCTAGAGCCCATCCTGGGCAGAGTACCTACACGTGACCCAGTAGTTCTGCTTCTAGGAACTTAGATCTGGGATACGGAAACATAAATATTCAGCAGATCCTCAGGGAATCATGAAAACATCCAAATCAGCAGGGATATCTATCTACCAATAGACTGTGGTATGTACACATTAGAATTTTACTTGGTACTGAAACCATGGGCTAAAGATCTGGTAGGGTTAAAACAATGTTATTGCTAGATCATTGATAACAGCCATCTCACACAGAACCTCTAAAAGTTATAAACACAGGAAGCACTAACCATGGTGCTCTACTCTTTGGGGTATTTTTTTAATGTGGACATTTCATGCTGATGTGATACATAATGTATTTCTGGTAAGAGACTATCTGAATGACAAAGGAGGCCAGGCCTAAAGTCTAGAAAAGAGCCTGAAGTATTGTGAGAGGCTGGGCTGGGAGGCTGGCCCAGGAGATTCTGGGCTCCACTCCTAGAACCCATAATTCCATAATTTAAAAAAAATAGTGAATCAAAGATTAAGGGGGTCAGAAGCTGTAAGAATTTTTTTTTTTTAAAAAACAATCTTTTTGCGTAACTTCCTGAATTGTTTACTTTTTTTTGCCGTGTACGTGTAATTGCTTTTGCAGTATAATTCAAAGCTATAAAAATCATGCAGTTACTTTTGTGACTATCTCTGCTTGCTCATTTTCCTTTGCCTCCATGGTCCCTACCTTTCAATTGCTTTTCTCGCCACTGTGCTTCAGGACGGAGATCGAAGGCCACGCTTGTGAGATGACCCAAGCTCATCCTTTTGGAATTCACTTCTCGCCATGAGCACAGTCCATTACATCCTCTTGGGTCTTCTCTCCTGGCCAGTGTGGGAGAGCCCCGAGGCCAAGGGTTTGCCACATTTTAGCCCCAAAGAAGGAAATGTGACAGTATCTTCATTAACTATCCTTCAGTCACACCGACCTGACACCCATTTTTTAGACATTTTTTTTATTAATATTCATTTCTTTATGTGATAAATTTCCTCTTAGGCCTCTTCTCTTTTCCAGATTGTCTTCCTCCTACTTTCACGTCTCTTCACACGTATGTAGTGTATGTACAGCATCTGACAGAAAACATGTGATATTTATTTTCGGAGTCTTATGAATTTTGCTGAACACAATGATCTATTTCAATCCATTTTTTGTCAAAGTATATATTTTTCCTCTATATGACCGAATAGAAGTCGATTGTGTATATAACCACATTTTTTTGTTTGTTTTGTTTTGTTTTTTCGAGACAGGGTTTCTCTGTATAGCCCTGGCTGTCCTGGAACTCACTCTGTAGACCAGGCTGGCCTCAAACTCAGAAATCCACCTGCCTCTGCCTCCCAAGTGCGTGCGCCACCACTTCCCAGCCACATTTTTTAGTTTTTGAAGATTTGTTATTTTTATTTGTGTGTGAGTACTGGGAAGCCCCATGTGTATTCACGTGTCCACAAAGGCCAAGAGGTCTTTGCACACCCTGGAACTGGAGTTACAGGCAGTTTTGAGCCATGCGATACAGATGCTGGGACCTGAACCTTGGTCCTCTGCAAGAGCAGTAGGTGCTCTTAACCGCTGAGCCATCTCTCCAGCTCCCACCCATACTTCCTTCATCCGCTCATCACCTGAACACAAAGGCTTGCTTATTCCATGCCTTCCATGCCTCCGCTGTTGAAAGTACTGCAGTGGTAAGTGAGGATGTGCAGGTATCTCTGCGGCGGCGGGCTGACTTGGATTCCTGCGGCTGTGTTCCAGGGGGAACAGAGCTGGACCACACGTAGTAGTTCCCCTTTACTTTAATGAGGAGCCTCCACACTGGTTTTCATAGTGGAGAGTCATTTACATTCACACCACCAGTGTGTCATTGCCCTTCCTGGCCTCGGCCTCGCCAGCCTTTGTTGCTTATTTTCTTAATGACGCCCATTATGAGTGACTGAGATAACATCCTGATATACTTTCAATTTGCATTTCCATGAGGGCTAAGGATATTAAACAGTCCTTCATATGTTTTATTGATCCTAACATGGGCCATTTTGGGTCTCTGGATTATTTTCAGAATACAAAGCTCTGGCTTAAGCCTTCTCTCCAGAGCTGTTAGCATTTCATTTTGCCCACTGTCCCTGCCAACGTTGCTCAGAGGGAGCGCTGGGAGTCATTGCTCTCTGACTCTCTGAATTTAGTCATGCTCGGCCTACATCGACGCCCAGTAAAGCCATCAACTAATTTAGATGCCAAAATATGCACTTGCACATTCTTTTCATTCAAAGGTCTTTAAAATTCCAGTATGATTTTATTTTATTTTATTCTATTTTTAAGATTATAATTACATTTCTCTCCTTTCCTCCCTCCCCTCTCTCCTCCTTGGTCTTCCAACTCATGGCTTTTTCCCATCACTAATTTGTTATTGCATATAAAGATTCCCAAATAAAACCTGCTCAGTTCCTAAAATGTTACATGTATGTATGTTCAAGACTGACCCCTTAGCCTGGACAGCCAATTGGTCTGCTCCTTCCCGTGGAAGACCACCTCTATCACTCCTAGCTTTTCTCAGTTGCTTGCATTTCTTTGTATAGGGTTGAGGCCTCGTGGGCTTTTCCCCATCCACTTTGGCATGCCCATTGGTATGGGCCTTGTTCAGCTCATGTTTGGACAGTCACATTGGTGAGACTTTATGGCTGTAGCCTCTGACATTGCTAGGAGATACAATCTCACAGCAAGCTCCCTGCTCTGCCTCTTACAGTCTTTCTGGCTCCTTTTCTGCAGTGCTCCCTGACTAGCTTTCATGGTACCAGAAAGCACCATGCAAGCTTTCAAGGAGGGAAGCAATCAAAGTCCTCTCCAGCTGTGGTGCCTATGAACCTCACCAAAAGACCAGCATGGCATGATAACCCTAAGGGTGAAGTAGTGCCATGTACAACTTGGGGTAGCCAACAGCTCTCTAATCTGACTTAAGGCCTGTTCCACAAGAGGGAAAGGATGCCAGGTAGTAGAAATCAAACTCCTCAGTGTTAGCGAAGCCATGGTTATTGGAAGGGATTCTACATTCAGTATACTTTTAAGAGGTCAGTCACAACTTCTTCCCTGGCTCATTACATCACAGAAGACCACAAGGGCTCAGCATTGATCACAATTGCTGCCTCTGAATTCATAAGATAGTACACTGAAAAGGATTTGTATTTGTGTGCATAGGGCCTCACAGTTGTGTATGTTTTGAAACCGACTCCCTATACTACACTCATCAATTATTTTAAAGTTCTTTATGAAAACCATCATGGGCAAACGCTAACGTGTACAGAACATAGAGAGTGGACCTAGATGAGAGTGTATATCCATACAGAGTGTATTTTCTACAAGAAATAATGTGATGATCAGATTAAGTGGCCTTACCTTGTTTCTGATGGTCATTTGTAGAAACAAAGCTGGATGTGTGGTATTAACTGTCCTAATAAGTATAACTGTTTTAATATCACATAGCTAAAGGAATAGGCCTTGAAACTGAGAATCATGAATGGGACACATTTTAAGTCAAGTGTTGCTTGTGAATTGTTAGGTGCTGTTTATAATGAAAGATGGCTTGACTAACATGATTAAAGTCTATGGTTAGTGAAGATTTTCCTACCTATGTTTTAAAAATAATTTAGGTGTTAACCCGGGAATGCATGATTGCACATAGTTAACTCATGTAGGATGAATGATCTAGTTTTAGAGCAGTGGGTCAACCTTCCTAATGTTGTAACCCTATAATACAGGTCCTCATGTTATGGTGACCCTCCCAACCAAAAAATTATTTCGTTCCTACTTCATAACTGGAATCTTGCTAGTGTTAGGAATCATAATGTAAATACCTGATATGCAGGATATCTGATATGGGATCCACACAAAGGGCTCATTCAAAACCACCTCCCCCAAAGGAGGTTGAGAACTGCTGTTTTAGAGGAAGGGAGAAATTGATATGTGTGGGCCTATGTAGAGGAGATTCATAATCACACATGTGAGAAGATGTACCCCCTCCCCATGACATTGCTTTCTGTCGCTTCAGGCAACGATGGTGAACTTTAAATATTTAATTTAAATATAAACTTTAAATATGAAGAAACATTAAATGGAAATCCCAGAGGTAATCCATTTATAACTTCTTCACTGGCCCTTGAAGAAAGCTGCTGAAGTGGCCACTGTTCAGCCATATCCTGCCGGGACCTGAGGTACATCCTATCCATTAATCTCTTCCTAGTTATGTCCCTTGGCAGATCACTGTCTGAAGCATCACAGGCATATAGCTAAGTGTCTTGTCTTTTCCTGAATGACGGCCCCAGTATGGAGAAAACAAAGAGAAGCTGAAAAGTGTTTCCTTTGTGTGAGAAGGTGAAAGTTCTCTGTTCAGTAAGGCAATAAAAAAGCCATCCACTACAGTAGATGTGGTGTGTTTACGTTAAGCCTCTTTTTTGTTAACTGACAAATACCTAGGGAGACCACTGCAGAGCACCGAAGTATCATCTGGTCTCAAAGTTGCAGAGATCTCAGGCCCTGGTCGCTAGACCTCATCACTAAGGACCTGTGGTAAGGGCAACATCTTGGCAGAGTCGTGCAGAAGTGTATGTCAGAGGAAATCTGCTCAAGTCATGGTGGAGTGATGGGAGAGAGGAAGAGGAGGAGGAGAAAAGGGAGGGGGAGGGAGACTATGAATGAGAGAAGGAGGGGACCAGCAACGACATACTCCCTTCAAAGCCACACCTCAAATGACCTGCTATTGCAGACCCATCCTGAGTAGCCCATTAAGCTATGAGCTCATCAGTGAGTGAATGTACTGATTAGATCCAAATCTTTATGATCCAGTCATTTCTCAGTAGCGCCACCAGCTTGAAACCAAGCCTTATACACTTTACACATGAATCTTTTTAAGGGATACTTCATATCTCAACCCCGCTTACATTAGTAATCTGTTCTGGTACCCAACTTATAAATTAAACTATATTGTAATGCATGTATGAATAGGAAAAAAATCATAGCATAATACAATACCTGTTTTATTTGGGGTTTCAGGAACCCACTGGGACCTTGGAGTACTTTGTTAGACAAGAACATTTCTCTATCTTATTAACCTGAGAGCCCCTGTGGGCGGGTGGGATTGAAAGTGCTGAGATGGCAAATAGTATTTGTTCATGTTGATGGGGAAGGCATTTCAGGTCTAACTTCCCTTTTGAGAATACTTAGAGGTCAGAGGAGAGTGAATATGTAAAAGGGACATTGAGGTCATATACCCAAGAGTGGGAAATGGAGTTTTAGAGTGAATTAGGCAAAGGAACAGAAATCCAGGTATGTCCTTAGGGAAGAGCTCTAGAGTCACCTGCAGACACGAGCAAATTCCAAGATGTGCTTCTCAAGCCCAGCCACCTACTACAGTCATCTTGTTCGAGGAGAGTGGAGCAAGGTCCAGGCAACAGCATCTTTAAGGCTTCCCAGTTGATTTCCATGTGCAGCCCACGGTGAGCACCCTTCCTTCTCTGATCCAAGGGCCTGTAAAGGAAACGTGTGAGAAGCATTATCAGAACCGAGTGCCAGCGCCTGGGGATGCCCTTGATCCATGTGGTTTCTATGAACTGACACTAGGAATTCAGACCTGTTAGACTCTCATCTCGCTCCACGTTAATTTTCTTATGGAAGGAATAGGTTAGCAAAAATTTCCAGCCCAAACAATAATTATTTCAAAGAAAACCCCTCGCTTCTGCCTTGCTGTGTAGATGAGATTCCTGCCCACTGGATTCCATAGGGACATTTAGAATGTGTTAAATAGGGCCAGCTCGGCTCTAGCATTCATTCTTTAACTAACGGGAGCTAAAAGGGAAAGGTTTATAATGAGCATCACCTTTTCAGTACAGTACACGCATGTGCAGCCTTTCATTAAAATGCCTCTGTTCAGACTCAAAATTACTTAGCAGTTGGAGCTAACAGTCTAAGAACCAATTTCCTGATAACATCCCCCCTCTTCTAGGATGAAAGGGAAGTTCTTTGTATCTAATTATGTTAAGGAATCAAAATCCCTTCCTGTCAGATAGAAAAAAAATAATAACATGTACACACTGCCATATTCTTTAACTCAGTCCTACCCTGATTCGGGAGCTAATTAGTTATCTGAGATTAATAGCACTAATCAAGTTCCATGTAATTGCATGGAAGTTAGGAATATCTGTTACTGTGACTGTGTTCTTGCCTCCCTTTCCTTGACCTTACAAACACAGCTCAGGAACTTTAAACAAAGGGTGAAAGTAATCTCTCCTCTCTGGCTGAGAGGGATGCATTACTGTAGAGGGGAGGAAAACATACAGCCCCCAAATCAACTTTCTTCACCACTCTTACCGTTCACCAGTCTTTACCAGGGATCACCTTGAGATGTGACATCAATTCAGAGTAATAAGGAAGGGTCAATGGAAAGCTAAAACATTCTCAAGAACCCATTACAGCATCTCTCCAAGGGATTTGTATCAATGCCACCGCATTTCAAACACAGGACACAAATTCCAGAGGAACGGCTTTGTGAAGCAGAGACAATAGACATCTGTGAGTCTCCTGACACTGAGTTGACCTCTTTCTGGGTCTCTCTTCCACTCCCTACATGTCCTCCACCCTATAACCTCATCACTCACTCCTTGAAAAACATTACAAATGTGAGAGTCATAAGTCTGTTGTCAAGTAGAATGTTTACTGTAACTTACCTTCATCGAGAGATTTTTGTTTAAGTAATTTTGAGGCATATAAAGACTCTGGTTTAGTTAAATGTTTTCTTCAAATGACTACAGGTTCAGAATGGGTTCTGCAAGGCGATCTGAAATAGGTAGACTGCGAGTATCTGCTTCTGTCAGTAGATTATTGGTCATGGTGTCTTGTTCATCTGCTATGTGTTCTCACAGGGAACTCAATGCACTGAACAGTAAGAACTTTAACGTAATTAAATTTGGAAACTAAAGCAATGTGTGTCAAGTTTACTGAGTAACAGGAGCCAAGTTAGGCACCCCAAAGTCAAACACCTCTTTTGTACATCTATGTATTTACCTGGAGTGGTGGTCCTCAACCTTCCTAATACTGTGACCCTCTTGAGGAATATAGTTAGTTCTTCATTTTGTGGTGACCCCAATGATAAAATTTTTGTTGTTGCTACTTCATAGCTAGTTTGCCACTGTTCAGAGTTATAATGTAAATATTTTTAGAGATAGAGGTTTGCCAGAAGGGACAGGGCCCACAGGTTGAGAACCTCTGATCTAGAGCTCATAGGGATTTAAGATTATGTGAGAGAGGAAGACCAGAATGGAACACAATATGTGAATCATTGTGTTCCTTCAGGAGATGGAACAGTTACAATTACTACCTGAATCTTCATCTTTACTCTATGAAAGTTTTCTGTGTGTGTGTGTGTGTGTGTGTGTGTGTACGTACACACACACATACATACATACATACATACATACATACATACATACATAGTCAACTGGTCTGGACATCTGCAAACAAGTCAGAAACATTAAGTCACTGGGTATTACGTAACCTGAAGTAGAAAAAAGTTACTCTTTCTCTCAAGTATAGTAAGAAAACTCTATCAAAGTTATTAAATGTTTAGGTGACACTAATACTGTTACCTTTGAGAACAATGTCGCATGCGTATGAACATGAGGGCATTTAGATGAATCTCTACCTGCCTGAAGTGTCGCCTTTGTAAGTCAGACAACTTGAAGCGAATCTGGGTATCCAAGCCTTGCTCCTAATTCTGCTGCTCCCAAACCATATCCTTCCTCAGTCTCCCCCCATCCCAGCTAATATCAGTGTCTGTCCATTTGTCTTGAATCTAAAGCCTTTATTTATTTTTAGCTTAAAAATGTTTTATTCTGCTAAATATTTTTATTGAATAAAACATTCTCAGTTAATATATTTTGATAATATTCAGATAATATACTTTTCCCTCCCATAATTCCTCCCAAATCTGCCCTACCACCCTCGCCACCAAACTCTTGTGTTCTCTTTCTCTCTGAAAAATAAGCAAGTAAAACCAAAAACAAAACAATAAAACCCCAAAAAACACACAAAACCTTCAGAAAAATGAAAATCCAACAAAAAAATGTAAGACCAAACAAACAAAGCAAAATGAGACAAAAAGGTTTACAAAGATATCATGAGTTCATTCATCTTGTGTTGGTCAACTGTTCACAGGCCCAGAGCCTGCCTGAAGTGTCGTTATACCCACTGAGGCGCGCCGCCCCTTCCCCCCCCCCCCCCCCCCCCGTACCCCAAGAGATCCTATTTTTTTTCTTTGCCAGCAAGTATTGGTTACAGATAACTTCTTGCTTTAGGAGTGGAAGTTGAATGCACTTCTCCTCTCAGTGCTGGGACCCTATCTGTCTTGAACTGGTGTCAGCCTCCTGGATGCTGCCACAATCACTTTGCATTTGTATGTGCATCCATTCTGTTGTATCCTTGAAGTCACCCATCACCTCTGGCTTTTAAAATTCCCCCAGCTCCCCCCCCCAAACCTCCCCCACCCTGCAGCTTCTTTCCCACAGAGATCTGAGCCTGAGAGTGCAGGGCTTTAATGGAAACATCCCATTTAGGATGAGTAATCCAGAGTCTGTTGCTCTCTGCATACAGAGAGGCTTCTCTGATGATTATATCCGAAGCACCGATTGTCTATCATATCAGATGTGTAATAAGCTATTCTTGATTGCTCTTTTCCCACCTTTATCCTGTGGTTATTTAAACAAACCACATTGGTTTTCTAGCCAGTACCTCCCTAAGCTCTAAAGTCGCTGCATCCAAACTATTGTCCTTCCCTTGTCTGTGCGGCCAGCTTCCTGTCAGATCTCCCTGCTCTTGCCTAGCCTGCTTGCAGTCCACTGTTACAGAACAGCTAGAAACATCAAGTCCTTCCCCTCTGTGGCGAGAGGATTAATAAACATTTCTTGCCTGACTTAGTCAAGCAGTGGGCAGTGGTTCTGGCTTTGCCAGGTTTAGGAAGAAAAATCCCACATTATAAGAAAACTTAATGCATTGTGAATAATCTGTGCTTGTCTTGAACACCCAAGGATCTTGGTGTCCTTTATCCACTGACCCCCAGTGAGTACAGCATACCGTTGTCAGCCAATCAAAGAGAGTCCTTGGTTATTTGAGGCTTAAACAGCTGCCCAGGTTTAATTAATATTCCACAATTATATCTGGACAGGAGCCAATTTCAGAGACAGGTGTCTAAGTAACAGGAAGATCTGACTCTCCTTTACACATCACCTGTTATGGTTCAGTAGGATCCACTCGAAGTTTGCTGGTGACTTGAACTCTGATTTCACATGACTCATTCTGTTGGAGGTTCCTGTGTAAATCTTGCAAGCTCCCACTTTATGCACCCAGTCTTCCTCCAAGGAGATCCTAGATTTGGCACTGTACGGTCTGGTTTTAAGGTTGTGAGGCGGTGGCCATGTGTTGCTGAGGATCTGGGAAGCTTTCAGAAAACACCACACTGATGGTTATGGTGCGAAACATCACAGCTCATTTAAGGGATTATCAAGTAATGAGAATGAGGATTCAAAAGGGGGGGCTTACTCTTTGATCCACCAAGGAGTTTCAAATGGCGGTGGTCATTAATTCTTGGATTCCTTCTGTCCTTAAAGAAAACCGAGACATCAGAAACTGTCATTTTGTGAACAGATAGCTATTAAAAGCACATTAATAATCTATAGTGGGTAAAGCATATGCCTTTTAAAAAGATTTGCAGCTTGCTTCTCTGTGGCGAAGACGCAGGACTTCTCCATCCTAATTACAAAGCAATCAAACAATTTAATTAATCTGGAAATCACTTTCTTCACAATAACTGCCTCCAAAATGAGGCACCCCGTGTATCGCCGCTAGGTAAAGCACAGCTCTGATAACCCTGCTTGCGTCTTAGCCATGCCTCTGCCTTATGGGGATCGTGGTGTTAATTACCTACCCAAGGCCTGACCACTGCTAAGGCTTACTGTGTCCGGTCGGAGCATCAGCAGTGATGCTGGCAGTCCGTAAAGTGTCCGAGCTCTCAAACATCCAAGAGCCAGCAAATCCCAGGAGCAGCAGGATGTGAGTTACAAGCAAGCACCGCACATATGGGCAGAGAATTAACTGGCACCGGTTTCTACTGGAGAGTCTCTCAGGTATTGCTTTGCAGATGGGAGGATGAATTCAGAGAGCAGCGTGCAAGGAGTGAAGGTCACATGTAGGACTCCCAGTTTCAATCCGTCTTGTTCTTTTCTCAGGAAGCGCCATTTGTGCCTTCAACAGAGAGGACTACATAGAGCATAAATGGCATGAACCCATCTACTCTAAATTCAGAGTTAGGACACTATATAACAAAATAGCATGGCTGAGAGACCAAAAAGTAGGACATGTTTTGTTTAAAAATAAAACCTTCCACAATTGACCTTTCTTAACTCTAATGGGCTAATCTTATCATTTCTCCCCAAGGAAAATTGAATTTTGTTCAGTGCATAACACAATTGTCTATACAATGCAGGTTTATTTACCCTTTCCTGTGTTAGTACCAGAGTCCCACCTACCCCTCAAGATTCTCTATCAGTGCGTCATTCTGCTGTGCTGTCCCTCCAGTCTACCCACAATGCCGACACCAGGCACGCTCTGTGTCCCCATGGTTTGGTTCTAATGTGTCACCAATCACTCTTGATTTACCATCGAAGTTCTCTCTTGTCCTTGCATGCGCTGGTCCAGCACCATCAACTTTGGTGCATCCAAGCATCTCTAAAGCCTCCCACTACCTGGTACCAGTGAATGCAGTTCGTGGGCCATTGGCTGTACCACTCTGAATTTGCTATAGCTAGAGATCTTATCTCTGAGACTGATTTAATGTTTACAGCGTTTCTGACTCAGTTTCTGATTTCCTTAAGTCCACATCCACCATATTACTTGAAGCTTGCGGAACTGCCCTGGTATTGAGTCTCTGTCTTTCTGATATCTTAAAATGCTTTAGAGAACTTTAGTGATAATACAGTTATAACAACAACACCCAACGCCATCCCAATTTTTCCTATATGTATCCCTCCCCATTTTTCCCCTGCAAACGTCAGTATTGTCAAAACATGGATACACTACAGGTATAGCCAGGACCCCAAAACATTACACTACTTACTGATGTTATTGTCCTCATAGTTTGTTGACGTTAGATCTCTGATGTCTTTGCTAATGTCCACACATTGACAGAAGTGCTCAAGAAGTCTCTCAGAACAGTCTAGTTCTTAAACAACACTCAACTTGTTGAATGCAGTGTACGTTTCAGTTCACCTTTTCAGCCTACATTGGAAAAAATTAGATCTGCAGAGTTGTTAAGATAGACAGATGGCCCTATAGACCCGAGGCTGTAGGGAAAAGAATTTAGGGTTTGGTTTTATGGCAGGGAGAGACCACGTGAGGGGGGAAAGCAGTTGAAATTTCAATCACACCTAGGCAGGCAGCCCAGGGTGCGATGCTAAGTCCAGGATCATTAATGGAAGCTTTGGCAATGGTAGCTTTGATTTCTTTGAAGGTCAGAGTTAAATCAGTTTTCTGTCTGTCTCTGTCTGTCTGTCTTCAAGCTTGAAGATCATCATGTGCTATGAAATGGTTTATAAAATGGCACTGGCTTCTTAGGGGCCACCATTTTATGTTTATCTCTGTCCCCCCAGTTTTGGTGTTTACTGAGCTGTTTCCACTCACCACATCTGAACCCCCAGCCTTAGTATTCTCTGTACAGAGAAGTCAGGCCTAGGGCTCGGGCCAGATTCCCTTGGTGTTATTTTATTCTTGTGAACGAGGAAGGAAGGATTGTGGTCAGAATGTCTTGGCTTCAAGTAAGCAACTGTTTTTGTTACAACTAATAATTTACTGGTAGTCTGTTCTCCATGGTGTATGAGCAACATGAATATATTCCCAAACTTAACAACAACAACAAAAACCCCAAACTCTATACAATGATTCCAAGCATTAGATTATCCATTCCCCTTAGGACGCAGGGGCTTTTAGCCATCTTGAAATTATTGAGCTCTTTTACAGAATGCAAAGGGTGACACACAAGCTAAATTAGGAGTGGGAGAATGAATACTGTTGAGAGAAATCAAAATAAGCTAATTTGCTGTGTAGATAAACAGACAGAATGAATCCTGGATTACTGGACAGCAAAAGCAAAATCCATTCCTCCAGGGGCCCCCGGGAACAGCAGATGCAAAGACATGATAAATTTCACTGTGGCAGGGGGACCGCTCCTTGCCTGGCTCTCTATAAAGAAACGGCTTCTCAGCGCTTCCCTGTTGAATGGCTTTGATTGTGCTGTCATAAAGTTAATAGCATCTGTTGAAGACAACACTATAAAATTTGCAACCTTAAGTTAATTGAAAAATTTCAGTGGAGATGTAGCCAGTGTAAGAAGTCCTGGAGGTAACACTAAACTTACCCTCCTTTAGGTGTTAGACTGTTCTTTTTTAGCACACTAGTAACAAATCGTTTACCTCCGCAGCTGGGCAGGACTGGGAAAGGGAAGCCAGTATTCCTTACAGCTGGCTACATACAGCCTTCACTCTCACTGCGCCCTTGCTATTGGGAACTTTGCAAAAAACTATTAGCGCTACTTTGCAGCCTTTCCCCACCTCCTTCCTGAAACCAGCGCCATTCCCAAGCGGTCCTCCACCAGCACTATGCATCTCATTAACTATGCAGGGGAAGCAGTGTGGTCTGGAGTGTCCTGAACTTGCCCTCGCCAGCTGCCTGCCAAGGGGCCTCAATGATCAGCAGCAGGTTGAGCAGGCTAATGGAGAAAGTAACAAGCCCCCAGGGAGGTGTCCTCCTTCCTGTGTGCAGCAGTGCTCCTTCCCCGCCCGGGGAGGACTCAAGGAGAGGGAGTGCTACCATCTCCCTGTGGCCGAGGCTTTTAGAGTCTTCTGCCTGGTCAATCACATTCCAGCTGCTGAGAGACAACTGGGCTCGCTGAAGACAATATTGGCGAGGGGTAATCCTGCCAGGTTCTTCCAGCAATGCTAAGATAGAGCCTCGGACATTTTAGAAATAGGTCCAGATGGCTGGATTCTCCTTCGTATTTTATGATTAGTCTTGACACAGCTCTTTTAAATGTATACCTTGGAATCCAAGCCTTCTCTTTCAAGACCTTTTTTTTTTCTTTCATACCGAGGCTTCCCGCCACAAAATAAAGAGCACCTCCAAAGAAAGCCTGAGCTTACCCCTCCCCCCCCACACACACACCTAAATGTTAGCTTCCGAAGACATAATACAGAACATGTCTGTGCTCGTTATTCTACAGACCAAAATGCTTAGGTTATAGTGCTGAATGTATGTATCCCTATGCTTGGCCCACCTGGAAAGCTGTCCTGGAACTCAGTGTCGCCCCACCCCCCACTCTCACCCCCACCCGCACCGCACCCCACCCCCACCCGCACCGCTTCCCAGATCCCCCCGCTCGAGGCAAAGCTAAAACATTATTAGAGGAAATGATATTTTGTAGAACTGTAAAGAAACTGATTACTGGCAAGAAGATTCTAGATATGGATAATGGTACAGAAACAAAATTAGGCTGTTCATTTCTCTCTTTCTCTCCACAGGAAACAGCCCTCAAGACAGCCCAAGGAATTTCTCCCCCAGTACCTCAGCCCATTTCTCATTTGCGAGGAGGTAAGGACTGCGTTTGAGTGGGGCTTAAAGTGGTACCCCAGGACCACAGGTCTCTGCACACGAGCCTCCTCTCTCCCTCTCTCCCTCCCTCTCTCTCCCTCTCTCCCCCTCTCTCTCTCTCCCCCCCCTCCTTCTCTCTCTCTCTCTTTCTCTGTCTCTCTCTCTACCCCCCCATCCTCCTTCCACCTTTTCTTTCAGGGTTCTGTCTTGTGAGAGCCTTTTCATTATCATATAGTCTTCTGCAACCAAAGGACCTTGTTACTTTGAACACACTGGCTTTAACTGTTTTCCTGATGACGTCTGCCTTGTCTTAGCATTGGAGGGTCCTCTTGGTTCTTTGCTAAATGGAGCCCAGTGAAGGCAGGGAGGTCCTTCTCTCTGTTTTCTCTCATCTTTAGAGCATGCATGATTCAGCCTGAACAGATTTCTACTGACTTTTTTTTTTGAGGTGTAGTTATGCAAGCTCTATTATTTATTCATTTTTGTCCTGGTGCAAGCTTTTGTTGTTATCATATGTTGTCCTTCTTGTAAAAATGAGACAAGGTATGAACTTGGAAAGCAACTGAATGGCAGATCTGAGATAGAGCAACTCTGATTTTTTTTCCAGACAGGACAAACAATCCCTGGCTGTCCTGGAATTCACTCTGTAGAGCAGGCTGGCCTCGAACTCAGATCCACCTGCCTCTGCCTCTAACTGCTAGGATTAAAGGCCTGCGCCAATATGTCTGGAGCTCTTTTCTACCAGTATTGTACTTAGAATTAGGCAGCAGCAAAAGCTTAGGAGCTGTGCCTCTGCTCTTGGGGACCTGAGCTAAGAGGAAGTGTCCTTACCTGACACCTTGACACCCAGGCTTTTCCAGACTGGTCCCTGGCTGTGGCCTCCGCCCTTTTTTCTGGATTCTGAATCAGTGTATGTTTTTCTCAGTCAAACATCCATCTCCGGCTCACATATGTGACTTGCTTCCTCCACGCAGGAAAGACAGAATGCAAAATGCCCCTTCAGTTCCCCAAATATTTAAAAATAAATTTAGTTTATGGTCTGGATGTTCCGTTTATGTGTAAGAATTTCTCAGAGACTTAATTATCCCCTTAAGTGAATTCAGATAGCATTTCCTAAACCATAAGAGATAGGTTTCAGAAAACACGCCCTTGTTCCTCTTACACATCACTAATGAGCACACTTGTCAGCGTGTGATAACTTTATGTTCTGAAATCCTAAGAAAAGGAGTTTCAGAGCTCTGTATTGTAATTAAGATTCCAGCAGCATTTCCAGAACCCTGTTTAAGAGTCTACTGTAAGTCCCAATCCAGGAAGAGTGTGTGTTCTCTCATTACTGCAGTCATTTTATATCATATGTTCAAGGCTGCTCGGAATCCCACCTGGGGTGAGATACAAGAACGATTAAGATGGCATCTCAAAGAGCTTGCTGAGGCCTACACCTGGATCTGAGGGCCAACTTTTTTTTTTTTAATTAAAATTTTCTTTTAACTATTATACTACAAAAGAAATGCAAAAGGAAACTGGCCCTAGAAAGTGCATCTGCCCAATGACTGTTAATTCATGATAGTTCATTATTCCAAGTGGAGAGGGAAAACTTTGAAAGTCTAAACAAAGTGAGTGTCCTCTGTAGTCTAAAGTGGAGGGTGGGTAAGTTCAATTACCCTGAGACATAAATAAGTGCAAATCTCATTGCAGTGTGTATTAAAACATGACAGAAGCCACAGTCCCATAATCCTGCCAGATTTATAAAAATGAAGAGCATCTAATAATTAACTGGGAGACTGAAGGACAGACGAATCTGGCTTCTGCTTCTGCGCTATAGAAAAAAAAAAAAGCACAACCTACCAAGCATGTTAATTTTTGACAAATAAACCATAAACCGTGACAGGGGATTATCGCTGGAGACCTCCAGTTCATGTTGCATGAACAACCAGCTGGGACTCCGTCCACACGCTTCACAAACCATTAATTTTAATTAGAACATGAGTGATTCGTGTTAAACTTTTCTTCAGGTGAAAGGAACCTTGGGTTCATTTTGAGAATCGAAATCAGCACTTTCTACCCAGCATCTGACACCGCCTTCCATCTTAGAGATGGTCTTCACTCAGGAAACAAGACCATTTGCCTGGGGTCACCACTGCCTCCTGGTGGCTGTGTGTCACTGAGCCTTTAAGAAGTAATTTGAGGCTCTTAACATTGCATTATTTTATAATGTAGCCCAATAGAGGAAATGTTGCTCCGTCTTTGAAATCATTCCAGGACGAAGGCACAGAGATTAGGCTTATTAGTGTTCGCTGACCTTCCTTGTTCAGTAGTCTCTGTTACACCCCTAGGAACATCTGTCCAGTTACAGACTGTAAAGGGTGATGACACACACTGTACTGTAAAATACAGATCTATGTGTAAACCTACCATGGCAGTTTTTAACCTGCTGACTTTATGAACAGAAAAAAAAAATAATCCCCTCAATATTGAATGTTGAGACAAGGAAGCATTTCATATTGTTAATTCTTAGCACACGTGAAACCTAATCTGAAAATCCAAGATCCAAAATATCCCAACATTTGAAACCCTTATACATAAATTTTATTGTCTTTCTTTCTCTGCATGTATGTGTGTTCATACGTGTGTTCACGAGTGTGCCACAGGATGTGTGGCTTCTGGGGATCATACGCAGGTATTCAGGCTTGCATGGCAAGCACTTTTATTTGTGCATCGTCTCGGCGGTCTCCAAACATACTCAAACTTATTGAGAACTATTGAAATGTTCGGAGCAACCATGGGATGCATAGAAACATTTCAAATTTAAGATTAAGGGTGTTTAGTAGGTTTGGAAATATCTTTTAAAACAAATAAAAAATTCTAAACCTAAAATGTTTCTGGCCCTAAGAACTTTGGATGAAAGATTCTCAGTCCATACAATCTCAAGCCTGCATGGCTGTGGATCTCTTAACATTTTTATCTGGTGGTAAGATGGAGGTGATGATGTCATTGCCTTTGCCAGAAGCTGGGGCCTTGAGACGTTATAACTTGCTGTTGCTTTCCTTGGTATTCCAGTGTCTTTTAGTGCCATCAGCATCTCCTGGTTGCCTAGTTGTTATTTGCCTGGATAAACGTCAGAACACATTTCCATAAGCAAATTTCTAGAAAAAGTTTGCTCTTCTGACTTTAAGTCTTCAGTCCCTTGAATACTAGGAACTAGGGTAACCTCCTGTTAGTCTTATAATTCTTTCTGGAGTAGATTTTACTTGGTGATTGGTATAGTTGAGTTTGACCCAACAGAGTATATAGTGTATCTCCTATATTTACAATATACTATAATTACTGAACACATTAACCTGCTTTCTCTTCATGTAATTAAAATCGTCAGGGTTGAAGCAGAGCATTATTGTGTACTACATGAATCTAAATGTTTTGTGAGTTGGCCCCACCCACCCTGAACCTCTGTGTCCTACGTTCCCAGCAACTGTTTTCCTCTGCTCTTTGATTTGATATAACATTGAAATTTCCACCCACAAAGAAAAGGTTCTTTTTAGAAGAGCCTTGTTGCTTTGGGAAGATGAGGATGTTGTCTTTGAATGTTGCTTTATTGGTAGCACTACTAAATAGAAAAGACAGCATTGTTAGTCAGATCCAAATTGTGCCTGTGTGATGGCTTCCATGGAAAGGGGGCACTTTTTCCACTCAGTAATGCATATAGCATATATAGTAACTTTCTGATGTGCGGTTGTCATGGCAATAGAAATGCAATGGTCCTTTTGCTCCATTTGAGTAAACAGACACTGGCATCTTAGGGAACTTTATGAGACATGAATTATTTCTGGTTGACGGCTGTACCAAGAACCGAGCGTATTCTTGTTTAAACATCTTTGCACTTGTGTGTTTTCTGGACTAAGCAAATGTAATTTATGCTTCAGAACTAATAAGAACATGTCTCCTCTTGGAACTGCTCATCCATCTGAAATATGTGTGTGGATACCTGAGGGAAAGGGGAGTTAACGAATCACAAAACAAAGTCATTCTGCGGAAATGTGTCCCTCCCTCTTCCCAGAGTCTAGTTTCTGATAATTGCTATTAAATGGACTGAACAGTTCTTTTAAAAATCATAGCCCTTTCTTTGTTTAATTTAAAGTGGTTAAAATATAAAATTCAGGCATTGCTTTCAAATATTTTAATAGGTAGCTAAATATAAGATCTGCCTGTGTCCATTTAACTGGTGGTTGTACCTTTTATGTGCATGCTGTAATTATTTTCCTGAGAAATTTCAACATTTCCATCTACATAAAAATGTTCTTAAACAAATACATGATTTAATTACCCCAGTTGCTTTTCTCTGGTATATTTATAAACATCTCATTTTGCTTCTTCTTCTTCTTCTTCTTTTTTAAATACTTGATTTCAATTGTACTCCAATCATGGCCACAGAAATGACAGGTAAATTTCACTAAAATCTTAGCCTTGTAATCCCTCTGTGACTTGTCTGCTTGGCCTCCATCTTGTTTCTGTGGACCATTTGCGTTTATTGGAGGTGACACCACCGTAGCCTAGAAGACCTGCCTTTGACTATCGGGCTACAGTGGCGGTTTTCCATATGAGCATCAAATTGTGGTTTCTCAAACTTGTCTCATGCTATGGGATTCCCTGACTTCAGCTTCCTGTGAATGTGTCTATGTTAGACTTCCTGCACTGTTGTCTCCTCCTTGATAAATGAACAAAATTGGGAATTAAAGAACATCTCCACATAATCCTGTCTCTGAGAATGCAGTGCTGCTTTTTAATAACAGCTTTGAACTGTTTTGCCTCTTGGAAAATTTCTATGTATTTGTTTTTCCTGACAGTTTATGATACATACATACATACATACATACATACATACAGTATGATCTTATTTTAAATTTCGTATAAAGCTCTAGAATAACAGAAATCCCTGAAAATTTGCTCTGTGGCAGACCCTTGCCCTACCAAGCAACATTGCTACTAATAACTACTGCATCAGTTCACTTTAGACCCCTGTCTAAAGTGGCCCCGACTTAACCCACAGTCCACATTCAAGTCCATTTAGTCACCATTCAAGGACAAAGGCCATTCTCTTTAAGGACCCTGACTGCTTGGACTCTGAGACTGGAGCAGGTGACTTCATTCTTTGTGTTTATTTCCATTACGAGTAAGAGACGGTTTCCTCCAGCCGTTTGGGTGACTGGGCAGAGCCTGCTGCATGGTCAGAGGCTCGCAGATGACCTTTGTACCAACATTATATGAAGTCAGGTCATGTCAGAAAGCAGTAACTCTCCAAAGCCTGAGCTTCAAGCTTTCTGACCATAAAGTTATTTGCCGCTTTAAAGTGTGACATAACCAGGAGCCTAGTGCCCCCACCACTTCCGCTTACAATAAGGAAATCCTAGGTGGAGAGCCTGTTGAAGGGTCTAAGGCTGCCTCAGGGTCTTGCACTCTGATGGAGTCCCGGTTCACATTGAGATCATTGGCCAGTTGTCAGTTTCCACACAGAACACGTTTCCTCTCCCCTTTCTGCTTACACTGCTTTGAATCTGCTGAGTCTGACCATCGTAATTATCCCCGGTATTCATTTTGTCAAAGTGTATTAGTGAGAGATCAATACTATGGATCAACCCATTCACTTCCTACTTGTTTGGGTGTATTGATTCCTATTAAATAAAAGGCAACCTGCTGTATAATGTTTGTTTACCCTAACCCTGGACCAGCATTCCCACATCCTCATAGACTCAGCTTATGTCATTTGTTTGATTGAAGATACCCTAATTCCCTGGGGGTTCTCTGGGGTTCCCTGGCATCAGCACTTCCACACTTGGCCTAACTGAGCTCCCTTTGTCCACAGGACGGATGGGCGCCGCTGGTCTCTGGCTTCTCTCCCCTCCTCAGGCTACGGGACAAACACACCAAGCTCCACCGTCTCTGTAAGTGCTTGATTTCTCTTCTCATCTCAAAACCACAGGACTAGCCTATGCTCTTTTTTTTCCCCCTGGGAATTTCCTGGTGGGAAGGAAAAGGCAAATTCCACGTGTCTATCTCACCGTATAGGAGATGGGTCAAACG
Source organism: Apodemus sylvaticus (assembly GCF_947179515.1). Taxonomy (NCBI): domain Eukaryota; kingdom Metazoa; phylum Chordata; class Mammalia; order Rodentia; family Muridae; genus Apodemus; species Apodemus sylvaticus. The sequence goes on from NC_067487.1 coordinate 57,991,250, forward strand.
ACGGCTTAACAAATATAAAAATATACACTGTTTCTGGAAGCTTGCAAACTACAGGGCATAAATGACTATGGCCTAGGATGTCAAGTTTGGAGGATGAGAGCCTTCATTTTAATACCATTTGGTGTAGTTTGGGGAAAATGACACAATCTGGGTTCAGTGTTGGTGTTCCATACCAGTTGTGTGCGTGCTGAAGACGCCATTAAACTTTGATGGACTCACTCTTCTGTTGTATGGGGCTAAGATGGAAGCTTGTTCTGTTTTCTTTTTCCCTCAAAGGATGCCCTCTACACATACTCAAACACACACACACACACACACACACACACACACACACACACCCTACACATACTCAAACACACACACACACACATACATACACACACCCAAGCAGAGTAATAGCTTTGTTTCTACTCTAACAAATTAAAAACCAACAAACAAACAGCAACAACAACAACGGAACATAGTAAAGTCTGTGGAAGGAAGGGGATAGAGAAATAGGAGATTGTTGCCCCAAATGAGAACATTTCACCCCAGGCCTAGCAGTTACTGTTCAGCTGATTAGATTCAAGCATACCTGGTTTAAGTTAGAGGAGTTTCTGTAACCACGGGGCTCTGAGAACCACATGGTAGTTAGAATGAATGCCCAACGAGGTGGTGTGGATGCCCTGTATCCAGCAGCCCAAACTGTGGACCTATGGCCATACAGCCTTTTCTGATTCAGTTCCCTCCTCATTTTGTCCAAAGCCACCGTTTATTGTTTAGGACTGTCCACCCCACAGCGTTGTGCTAAGCTTGCAGCCACTGACTAGTGTTCAAACTGGTAAGAAACTAAAGCTTGTTAGATGAACTAACTAGTGCCCTCCTCCTTATGCTTGAGTGGAATGGGGGTTTTCTGGGGCACCTCTGAAACCAAATGGTGAACATCTGTTGTGTTCACGTCACATCTTCTTAGAGTCGTGCGTGGAGAGAGGTCCTTATATGTTCCTGTCTCTTTTCCATTTGTTGTGCTATGGGAGTTTGCTGTCCATTTGGCTCTCCTCCGGCACCCCCCTAACATCCTGGGTGTTTTCAGTGGATAAAATTGTTACGAAGTACCACTGAGATTTTACTAGATTATTACAGCAGCTGCCATCACTGGCGATTTCAGATGTGAAAATGTAGGACATTTTCAAAATGTGCGGTGAAGCAGATCCCACACCGAGGAATTGAGAAAGTTTTAAGTGCTGCCGTCCCTAGAGTCCCTTCAGTTAGAACCAAGCCACTAGCAAACAGTACTGATTCGTGGCTCTGTGACTTCCTGACCCACACTCCTCCCCACACTAAAAGCTCAAATCCACGGGTTTTGGCTGCAGTGCCCTTATCGCCCTGTCCTCACCCTCATTCAGCATTAATGACAGTTCGGGTGACAAATCTCTCCTCTTCATGAAAAACAGGAGAGTACAAGATGCACCTTCTTTTCCTAATAATCACACAACATTTTATTAAAGTGGGTGTTTAGAGGGTGAGGACATTGAGTCAGATTACTGGATATAAATAATTTTTTAAATTATGTTTTTGTGATATTGTAAAAATAAGTACTAATCTATCTCCTTGATATGGGTGGGCTCATTGCATGCTTGAGACACATTCTGTGACACCGTCGCTGTTCCTACCCCCAATTTTTAAGGTCCGAAACCTAAGGCACGGGAAATTATTTGGGGGGGAGGGCTGTTTATCCATCCCTTTCATTTATCCACACAAATAGTGCAAACAGCCTAGACCCTAATGTCCTGACTCTTTTAGGCCATGTGGTTGGCATTTCTTTAACATTGTGAGTGGTTTACCTGAAGGCTAATGTCTCTATAAAGTTCATGTGTCTAAAACAAGAAACCTGAGACCATTTTTAGACACACACACACACACCAGTTTCTAATAGCCTTTCTCTTACACATTTATGTATTGATGTAGGTGGTAGGCACATACACACATACACACACACACACACCACAGTTTCTTTTTTTTATTTTCTATATTTGTTGTTTACATTCCAAATGATTTCCCCTTTCCCAGATTCCCCCCTCCCTATATGTCCCATAAACCTTCTTCTATCCACCCATTCTCCAATCACCTCTCTCCTTTTTCTCTGTCCTGATACTCCCCTCCAACGCTAAATCAATCCTTTCCAGGATCAGGACCCTCTCCATACTTCTTCATGGGAGTCATTTGATATGGTATTTGTGCCTTGGGTATTCAGAGCTTCTGGGCTAATTAATATCCACTTATCAGTGATTGCATTCCATGTGTATTCTTTTGTGATTGGATTACCTCTCTTAGGATGATATTATCCAGATCAAACCATTTCCCTAAAAATTTTGTGAATTCATTGTTTGTAATTGCTGAGTAGTATTCCATTGTGTAAATATACCACATTTTCTGTATCCATTCCTCCTTTGAGGGGCATCTGGGTTCTTTCCAGCTTCTGGCTATTATAAATAAGGCTGCTATGAACATAATGGAGCATGTGTCTTTATTGCATGCCGGGGAATCCTTTGGGTATATGCCCAGGAGAGGTATAGCAGGGTCCTCCAGAAGTGTCATGTCCAGTTTTCTGAGGAACCGCCAGACTGATTTCCAGAGTGGCTGTACCATCTTACAGCCCCACCAGCAGTGCAGGAGTGTTCCTCATTCTCCACATCCTCGCCAACACCTGCTGTCTCCTGAGTATTTGACCTTAGCCATTCTGACTGGTGTAAGGTGAAATCTCAGGGTTGTTTTGATTTGCATTTCCCTAATGACTAATGATGTTGAGCACTTCTTAAGCACACGACAGTATCTAATAGCCTTTCTTTTACATATTTATGTATTAATGTAGGTGGTAGGCACATGCATACACACACACACACACACACAAGCCTCTCTCTCATGCATTTATGTATTGGTTGAGGTAGTAGGCAGGTATATGTCTCAAATTCTCTTTTCTTCCCTCAAAATGAAATTTTAATTTCCAAAACTTACGATTTTGCCAAAAGCAAGGACTTTGGGGTTTGGACTGTGAACACTGGTGCAAGGGTTGGCCGGCCTTTTCTCCTTCACTCTTTTATAGAATGGACAAGGGAGCTCCCCAAAGCTCCTGTCCAGGTTTCTGTTCTTGTCCGACAAATACCAGGCACAATTATGTCAACTGGCGACTCAGAGTTTCTGCTTTCCTATTCCTAACCTGAATCACTCTTAGGACCTCATCAACTATTAGTCCTTTAGACAATCAAAACTGTACTGTTTTTTAAAATAGGAAAAAAAAATATAGGTTATATACAGAAAAAAACTAGAAGCGTTTTTCAAAACACAATTTAAAAGTTCACAGATAATTATGTTGTCAGCTGAACTTCAGACCCGTTCGTGTTGAAATGTAAATGTTTTTATATCTTTGGGCCATTATAGACACTTCAATATAGCTAAGTGTTAAAAATGTTATGTTCCAAAATTGGAAAGATTTTGTCATATACAGTTAGTTTGTTCTCCCAGAGAACATTTAGTATTGTCAGTTATTTAAGTGTGAAAATTTGCAGTAAAAATTAATTTCTGGAACTTCTGCAAGATACTATTCACATCATAATTTCTAATTTTGAAATAAGCAATGTGGGATTGCAGTAGGGAGATATTCTTCCGTATATTTCTCACCAGATAAATTATTTTCCGCTGAGGGAAAGAATGAAAATAAGACTATAAATACTCATCAATATGACATATGCCTGTTAAATCATATTACCTTAAATAATAACAAGTAGGAATCTGTGCACGAACATGAAGACTATCCTTTTTAAAGTGGTTGTCTTGAGGGACAAGGTGTTTATCTGAGTGATACCGTGACATAGAAAATGGATCCAGGGTCTAATTGCATGGAGAAACAGCAGCAGCTTTTGGTGTAGGTCTTCATTCTTTGGGAGTGTATCTGATTTATGGTGTAGTCAAAAGTCATTTGCAAACTAGTTAAGTAATGAGCTTCACCAGCCCACACTTGGAGAAATAGGAAGTCACGAAACTTAGTTTACTGGAAAACACACATAGTAGGTCTCGAAATTCTTCTGAAAGGAGGCTTTGCTCAACAGAGGCATCTTTTCTATAAGCTCACGAGAGCCAGGTGTGGTGATGCACATTTATACTTCCAGCCTCTCCAGAGGCTGAGGCAGGAGGATCATTAGGAAGCCAGCCTAGGCAGCATAGCAAAAGAGTGTGTGAAACACACACAGAGAAGTGGGGCTGTGGAGACGGCACTTGTTCCCGACGATCCCAGCGGTATCCTGGCAACTCCATCTCCAAGATGCTCATTTTGGATGAAACCGAACTTAAGTTTCCGTGTTGTCCAACATGCCATGCTTTGAGGCCATGTTTTGAGTTGGCTGCTGGGTGCTTTTCTGTCAGTTCCCAGGTGCCCTCTGCTTATCCTAGGGTCCTCTGTGATCTGCCCATTTCCATTCACACCTTGCTCATTTTCTCCGAAAGCTGAGTCTCTCCCTAGAGACTCTCCAAGCCTCCTTGTATCTCTGGTGCCAAGATGACATCACTCCCTACAACCTCTCGCATCACTCAGTCCGTAACATTCCCAGATCTTATATATACATAAATTTCTGACGCTATTCTCCAGTAATGTGTATGCTGTAGTCGCAAAAATTACTTTAGATTCAGTTGAGGTCAGCAGTTTGCTACGTGGCCACAGTCATTTTGAACACTAGAGTTTATTACATCCTATAAGTACAACATTAAATATACCACAGGAGTCCATCCCTCCTCAAAGGCCCCTTCTCTGAGCTTTGTGGTATTAGTCCCAAGCAAGTAGCATCCTTAATGAGTCATGATGCAGTTGGAACGCTGGTCCTGCTCCGTTTGGAAATTTCAATTCTTAAGCTTTCAATTTTAGGAAGACAGTATGCCCTGTACATAATAACCCATCAGTCACAAGACCAGCAAGTCATAATCCAGGATATTAATATTTCTGTAGCAACCTGAATCAACATTCACACTAAGTAGATTGACTATTTTACATAATTCCCTATCTGATCATTTGAAACTTTGCTACTCAAAATGATTGCTGTAAATTTATATGCAGAAGTGGGTTTGCAGACAGAAATGTGGGCAGAGATTTACCTGTGAAGGTACAGGTAAGGTAGAGAGGGGTGTGTGTGTATGTGTGTGTGTGTGTGTGTGTGGGTGTGTTGTGAATTCTGTTTGCTTTTAGTTCTCTCTCTCTTGTGTTTATGTATGTGCATGCATTGTTTGTTTTTAGTTTTCTCTCTTGGATAGTTTTTAGCTTTTCTTTTCTTTTCTTTCTTTCTTTCTTTCTTTCTTTCTTTCTTTCTTTCTTTCTTTCTTTCTTTCTTTCTTTCTGTGTGTGAGAGAGAGAGACAGAGACAGAGACACAGACACAGAGAGTTAGGTTTGGCCCTGGTGCATATGAAGCAAGCATTGTCCCACTGAGCCACACCCTCAGCCCTCCATGTAAATCTCTCCTGTTTTCCTATCTGTTAATTTCCTTATCTTTGCTGTTACACTCCTGCTTCTCTCCTGCTTGATTTTTATGACTCTTTTTCCAGACTTTCTGAATTGATTTAGTTCCGGTGTTTTATTTCCTTTTTTTCATAGTGAATGTATTTTTAAGAGGGCCTGTTTACCCTGAATAAAGCTTTGCTTTATCTCATAATTCTCTCTTGTATTCTCATTTTTATGGTTTATAAAATAATCTCATTACATTATAAAAAATCCCTGTCTATCTTACTATGTACTTAGCAAGGCGTTTTATAATTTCAAGGTGTAGGGATATTTTCAGCTCTGGTCATTAATTTCCAGAACTGCAGTGCTTTACTATTTATGAAGGGCATTCTCTCATAAAAAAATGGGGTTTTGTTGTTGTTGTTTTGTTTTGTTTAACTCTACCTGAACTGACATTTTCAAATGACTAGTATCTTTCAAACATGTGCTCACTGTAGCCCTGTTTCCACGTATTCGAAAATTCTCAATCTCTTTTATTAGCACTGATTTGCTGAGTTTATCATTTTCTAAACCTGGAAGCCAACAGGTCCTCCATTGCCCGGTTCCCAAGGTCAGGTGATTTAAAAGTCACCTGTTCTTAGCAGCTCTCCTTCCGCCATCACGTTCCAGATGTTGAACGATGATTTTAAGAAGTAAATAGAGAGCAAGAGATAAAGCCACAGGACCTCCATGAACCTGTTCAGTGGAGAAGGGATTGCAGGTTATTGCCCTATACCCACCCACCCCCAAAAAGGAAAGGAAAGATAAATAGTCAGGTTTGTTTTTTTTTTTGTTTTTTTTTTTGTTTTTGTTTTTTGTTTTGGCTGGGAAAAGCAGCAGGAATCTCTTCTTGGGTTTTAACTAGCTTTGCGTCTCACAGGTTTGGTTTTTAACCCAGAAAGGAAACTGTCTTTGGGAAGCTACAGTGGGGGTTGGGGGGTGGGCATCTTGAAGGCATGATGAACTCTCAGAAGTCCCTTCCGACATCTAGGTTTTAGTTGCTGTCATGGAACCAGCGTAAAATGGCGGCCTTGCCCAGGGTTGACGCTCTTCATCCTTTCCAGAATTGTTTCTGGAAGTTGTCTCTTAACTTGACTCTGCTCTGTTGCAGTCATCCTGTTCCTCCCAGGAGAAGTTGCACCAGTTACCATATCAGCCAACACCAGATGAACTACACTTCTTGTCCAAACACTTCTGCACAACAGAAAGTATCGCGGCTGAGAACCGGTGCAGAAACACACCCATGCGTCCCCGTTCCCGGAGCCTCAGGTACGTAGACCTGACCTTAGCTGGTATTGACTGAAATTGTTTGTTTCCTACCATATCGGTAATTTGTATGTGTGTGCCCACTGATTGGTGAATTGTCATATATAGAAGCGTGGTATTCCACCTGCAAATCACATCATTAACTACCACAGAGAGGTATTATATTTCTTTCAAGTTTTCACAATGCACTAGTTACTACAAAAGCCATAGGGACTATCTATAAAAATGTCTAGGCATGGCAAGTTCAAGGTCAGCTAATGCTGGTGCAAGAGCAGCTCATAGTATCTACGCAGACAGAGATGTTTGTTGAAAAGAGGGTGGGAGAATAAATGGAAAGATGGTTTCCCCAGATTCAATATTATAAAACCCATAATAGTCTTCTCATTCCATCTTCCCACCTAAGTCTTACTCTCTCCCAGATGATGAGCACATTCTTAGGACTTGTGGCTTCTAAGTTTTGTAGTTGGCAAATTCGGTACCTCTGGGTACCGAATAGGGCTGGCTTCTTGCCTGGCTTTGAATTGTAGGTTTCATAGTAATGTCTCCAGATAGAAGTATCCCCGACCCGGGGGCTTATCCAGGATACTTATGAGAGAGCTCTGGAGATGCTCACGAATGGAAAGAAAGGGAGAAGCAGGCCCGGGGAGGAGGGGAAGTCACAGTATGGATGCCCGTCATCCCACTGCAGGCTGGGATTCCTGTAGACCTGACCCTCCCTTTCTACCCTTGCCCCAGCTCGTCCATCATTGGCCTTTTCCCAGCAGTAGCCCGGGAAGATCCAGTCACCATAGGAAGTTCCTTCCTGCAGCTGAGGGTATCCTGCAGGTCAGATGGCCAACTCTAGGCTTCTGATGATGACACACCCAGCAGCTGGGCAACAGGTCTTCTTAGTGGAGGGAATCAGGGCAAGTGTCTCCACGTCAACATGAGATCACAGGGGGAGAGAATTCGTATATGTCCATCTGTTAAAACCTTTAAAACTGAGCTTGCTGGGTATGCAGCTCAACATGGAAGTTTAGTAAGAAGGGATTTTCCTCTGTGCTTCCGGTTCATAGACTATCATAAACTAGTACCAAAGGAACCCACACTAGATAATTGCAGGATATGGGAATTTATTTTGAAATCTAGAATAAAAAAACAAAAAAACAAAACAAAAAATACCTTTGCCACCTTATCTAGAGTCACCGTGGTTTATTGAAGAGGTTCTGTTTTTAATTTTCCTTAAGTATCCAGGGCATCTAACCTAAGCTATATTTACCCAAGAATACAGGTGCTCCCCTGCCCCCAAACTATACAACTATCTTGCCAGAAAAAAAAAAAAAACAAAAAAAACAAAAAAACACAAAATGGCAAAGATACAAAAGCACAGAACAAGTCATATGCCTGTTTTCTTATGGTATGTAATGCCTGCCTCAGCATCCCAAATAAACATTTGTTAGAGTAGAAAATGGATTTCACCAGAACACCTGTGCCATGGCATAGTCTCCGCCCTCCCTGGTGGTGCGTGGCAGAGCGCAGGTGTAGGAGAGAAGTGTGAAATTGCGCTGGTAAATACATCTTGGATGGTGCTGCTAGTGGCCACCCCGTTTTGTTTGGTACCACAGTTCACTGATTGGTTGCCACAGCTACCTGAGCTCACACCACGTGCATGACCTAATCTCACTGCAAGGGGATCTTCTGCCAGGGCACCGTGACTAGAATTATTCTGTGCCATTGCACTCTGTGAGCTTGCGTTTTGCATCCTGCCCACTGTGTTTGTGTGGTTTGGGGGCACGTGTGTCTACGTGCGTGCTGATGACTGATTTTGTAATTTATTTATCCGAGACGCTACTTCTCATCTGAGGGTTGCATAGTACTTCCGATGCAACTGACTGTTTGTAAATAAAAGGCTTATTTCCATCTCACGCCGTGGCGGGTTTAAAAGGGCGATTTGCTTTGCTTTGCAGCCCTGGACGTTCCCCTGCCTGCTGTGACCATGAAATAATTATGATGAACCATGTCTACAAAGAAAGGTTCCCAAAGGTAACGGGGTTTAAGATGGGAGCGGGCAACATAAGCTTAGCCTCTGTAAAATGCTTTCGTTACAAGAAGTGAGGGCCCCGCCCAGTGATGCTTTGCATTAAGCAGCCCTGTAGCCTTCCTAGAGGTAGAAAAACCTCTAAAAAACCAGGAAGCGAACGACTGCTCTGTCTGATGAAGGTTGCTGGTACCCCGCAGCAGGGGCCCTGCCCTCAGAGGCTCTACATCCTGTCGACATTTGGACCCACATTCCTCATCTGCTGTGCAGTGTCAAGAGCACGTGGTTTTCACTCTTGGAAGCCAGAGTTTGCTGTAGCCTGAAAAACTGGTTTCCTTTTTCAATCTGGTTTTCCCTTCTCATCTCCCTTTCTAACCCACTTCCGGTTGAAGCAGAGGTGTACATTGTCCTGTTCTTCAGCTCACCTGGTCAAAGGAATTAGACCTAAGCCAGAGTGCGGGGAGCCAAGGCTTGTTGCCACGCCCCTTGGTTCCCAGTAGCAGCTCTCCGAGCCCCACCCCCACCCGGACCCCCTCACCTCAGTTCCGTGCCTTCTCTCCCGCGGGGGCTCTGCAGGACAGGGCAAAGGCTGCCCCTCCACAGCATTTGGACCACCACCTTGCTGCTTTTGTTGCTAGAAGCAGGAGAACAAAGGAAGTTCTTAAGGTTCACAAACCAGGAGCAGAGTACTTATTATTTGTAATGAACCTCACATTGATGGCATTGATTAGCTCTGTTTTACCTATTTATCACATGCCGCTTGCCCACCACGGAAGCAGATATTGACCATGCCTGGTTAATGAGGTTCAATGTTGAGGAGAGAGCAGGGCGGGGAGAGGGAATCTCCCTGTCCATGTAGCTCTTGTAAGCCAGGAATATTGTTTAGCCAGTAGGCCGTCACAGGGAAGAAAATGAAGGTTGGGAAGGAAATCGTAGATCTGTTTTATGAGGGGCATCCCCTTGGCCATGCGCTAAGGGTACAGCGTTTGCAGTATGAGATAAAGCTGCTTTCTGTTTACTCCTGGCACACTGAAACCTCGTCATGAAAACAAACTCTTGGCTCGCACTGGGGAACTCTGGCATAGCGCGAGATTCGAATAACAACTAAAGAAACACATCTCTTTTTTTTTTTTTTTTTTTTTTTGATAACCAATCTGAAGGAGCCTATGATCTAACACAACAGCAGAGCCCTCCACAAACATGCTTAGAGTTATTTCAAGAAGTTTACATGAACCAAAGGATGCATCAGATAAGGGGAACTGATGGCCAGGAACACAACTTTTTAATTCCGCAAATACTTATTATCTATATACCATGAAGTAAGGTAGTGCCTCTCACTTCTCCATCTCCCACTCTATTTATCCATTTATCATCTGTTTCTCTCTCTCTCTCTCTCTCTCTATATATATATATATATATATATATATATATATAATCAGTGCTCTGTTAGCTTACTAGTGGAAGGCACAGGAATTTTCTCTATTGCTCTGCCCGACATGTGTATACTTTCCTATAGTGGCATTGTCCTTGCCAGTCTAGTTCACATGTCAGTGACTCATGAGGTTCACAGATGCAGCATTAACACCAACAGCCAACATCTATACTCATTCTCAGTGTAGTTCAGTCAGTGGGTTCACACTAACGTGTAATTACATGGTTGCACCATGATCATATCAAACCGAAGTGAAGTTTTTTTGTGGCATGCACGTGCATGCACACATGCGTGCTGGTGACGGTGGTGGTGGTGGTGGAAACGGTACAGAGCCTCACTCACACTAGCCAAGTGCTCTCTACCAGGGACCTATGCTTCCAGCCCCGAAATGAAGCTTCTTTCGAATGCAGTTCTCAGGATTGTTTTAGCAACTCACAGTCTGAAAACGAAAGAGTGCCCACCGAGTGGCTCACGCGTGACTCCTTGTGTTACACCTATATGTGTGTCTGTGTGTGTCCTTCCCACAGGCGACGGCTCAGATGGAAGAGCGACTAAAGGAGATCATCACCAGCTACTCTCCAGACCGTGTTCTCCCCTTGGCAGACGGAGTGCTCAGCTTCACTCACCATCAAATCATTGAGCTGGCTCGGGACTGTTTGGATAAATCCCACCAGGGTCTCATCACGTCCAGATACTTTCTTGAATTGCAGCACAAACTGGATAAGTTGCTACAGGAGGTAGGAACAAGGTTTCTATTCTGCGTGTAGTTCTCTGATTCGTTCTGCATCCCTCTTGGACAGAATACTTTTACGAAACCATTTGCTTATAAGGAGTTCCCTAAAAGTAGTTCACATTCCAGGAAAGCGTGTCGTGGTCGTAAGGGGTGGTACAAGGGGAGGCGTGCAAGTTAACCTCCCAGATTGCTACTTGCTGTGAGTTGGTTCTGGTCATTATGTATTATAATAATAGAAAATCAGTGCAATCACTTTTATAGGAACCTTGGGACCCAATAATCTATGATAAGTGGATTGTGAATGATTTTTAAGCAATGATCCCCGCCCCCTAACTTTATCTGTAAAATTATAAATTGCCTGAGTGGATGTGTGTTATTTGATGCGGCTATCTAATTTTAATTCCTAAAAAAGCTAAATGGGAAACTGTTAGCTTCTCCTAGGCTCTGTGTCCTGTTCATTACCCTGCATGCTGTATTGGGTAGTAAATTGGAAACTTCTATTTTCCTTAATATCAGCTCTTCTTCTAACAAAATATCCAATTTCCAAAATGACAGATAAACACAGGACCCTGTCTGCCCAACACCCTCGTGCCTCGCTCCTGATAACACCTAGAATGGGCAGGGAGTGTGTATGGTGGGATAGAATTTGTGTATAATACAGCTCTTCTGGCGGAAATTGATTGGGTGCATCCTACACAGGAAACCTATTTAACCTATATGTGGATTTATAGTACTTCAGTATCTCTTAGGGCATAAATTATATCCGTGTAAATATAATCATGGTGGGTTTTTTTTTCTCTGAATGAATGTATAAATAACCCACTAAACCGAAGAAAAAATAGTAGCATTCTACTTTTGAGAAATCCATCAGTCCTTTCCCCTCCATGGCTGAGTCCTCACAGGATAAGAAGGGGCCTCTCTGGCTGGCAGCTGCCACTTCTCTTCCCGTACTCGTCCAAGCTTCCCAACAGCATTTCCTCCGTGGTTCCCACTTCTCATATGTTACTTGTAAAGCCCCGTTCCTTAGATTGTCTCAAAGAGTGAACACATGGATTTTTGGGTTTGGTTGTTGTTAATTTACCATTGGACATTGCCAGTTCTGCCACAAACTTAACTGAAAGGGGACGTGTAGGGAATTGGCCATGTACTTGACTCTCCTGGCCTTGTGCACTTGCTGGCACAGCTGCTAAGGCCTACATCTGTCCTTGTACCATGCCCACCACACAACTGATGGTAACACATGGACCGGCACTAGTCCACAGATCGCAACTTCAACTGAACACAAGGATTCTGCAGAGCCACATGCTCTCGTTGCACATCTACAATGCTATAGGACATGTAGAGGCTATCAAAGACTTTATCCCATGAATGGCTTCTGAACATCTTGCATGAGGTGTCCTGACCACTGATTCCACTTTCTTTATTTTTTCTAATTTTTTAAAAGATTTGTTAATTATTATATGTAAATACACCGTAGCTGTCTTGAGACACACCAGAAGAGGGTGTCAGATCTCAATGCGGATGGTTGTGAGCCACCATGTGGTTGCTGGGATTTGAACTTATGACTTCTGGAAGAGCGGTCAGTGCTTTTAACCGCTGAGCCATCTCTCTGGCAGATTCTACTTTCAATTTACAGGAGCAGGCCTGTTTTACCAGGGTCTTCACCATTTCCTTTCTATCCCCTGACTATATGCTCTTCATCTTGGGACTCCCTGTTTATTCCTTCCCTGTTTCTTATAAAGACTTCCTTTCTAGCCCACATTTCTATGAGTCAGTTTTCTCCAATCTCATTTGTGTTCTTCTGTTTCTCTTTCCCCTACTGGAGGTCTTTGTTTGTTGTCTTAAATGACAGTCCTTTGGACTTTGGTGGCTTTCAGTGTGTATGTGTGTGTGTGTGTGTGTGTGTGTGTGTGTAAGCAACAGCTTAATATCAAACTTGAGATTTGTGTGTCTGCCTGCCTCTTGTATATCTTTGGACTTGGCTAGCCTGCTGTAGCAATGCTTGGTAACCCCCACATGGCTCAAGTAGACTTAGCATCTTCTTAACTGTGACTTTGCTGTTACTATCACCACCCTAGCACTTGGTAGGGTTCTGAGTTAGGATAATCTCTTTCTCTACAACGGGCAACTGTTAGCATCTTCAGGATCTTCCTTGAGATTCTCCAGCCTTTCTCTCCTTTTCTTTTGCTACCTGGCTCAGATCCTCCTCTTCGCCAGACTTCTTACTTCCAAACCTAACCCTTCAAATCCATGTATCTGTTCAGCTCCGAGAATAGCTCATCCCTTTTCATCCATGGGGATCGATCCACTTGGCTTAAGACAAACACCACAGCATAGCCTGTGTCTTTAGTCCCCACTTGTTCTGTGTAGCCATGAAACATTCTAACGAGATTTAAGGTGGGAAGGGAGGGAAGCCTCAAATTTGTATCATCGAGCTCTTTGAAGACCACAGGTCCTGGTGCCTAGCTCAGTGTTCAGTGTTTGGTATTTATGGATTCCTCAGTGATTTTGGGAGGGAGAGAAGAAGGAGGAGAACACATTTGGAAGCATATCAAAACACTTGATATAATGTCAAATATCTCCTCCTCCTTCTCCTCCTCCTCTTCCACATCCTCCTTCTCCTTCTTGTCATCATATCAGTATTTATGCATTGGCACACATTTAAAAGAAGCAGACCAGGGGGCTCTAGAGTCAGATTCTAAGGCCTCCTCCTTCCTGAACTCCATAGGGTCACCAAAGATACAAACATGATAGCATCATAAAGACCAGCTTAGTCTCGCATTCTGTCCTGGCCTTTCCAGGCAGTTCCTTAAGAAGATAGAATCAATATCCATAGTTATGGAAAGCTACCCTGTATTTTTGTTGATGAATGGCAGACATGGCAGATTGTTTTATGGCAATTAAATAAATCTTAGCATTTCAGGGATCTTCCAAGTGGGTGGGATGACAGATGACAAAGGTTAATTTTTAGAGAAATTTTCCCTTTGAGCCGGAGAAGCACGTATACCAGTGCCACAAAGGTCATTGTTAGAAGGGAGTTAGAATGTCTTCTGTGCTTCTTCACAGATGCAGTTTCTTTTAATCATTTGCAACAATTCAGTCTCCCTTCAGAGCCACATTGCCAGTGTCTGGCCAGAGCATGGAACAAAACCTGTCTGACAGGAACAGGCCACTTCTGGGGAGAGTGGAGCTATGGGAACAGGCTGTGGCCTCTTCTGGCACACACTTGTCCGTTTCCAGATGTGTCTCTCGGAGCCCAGCAAGCCTGTCTCCTCACCATGTTTCCACTGTCAATCTTTCGCATAACTCAAGGCACAGATCTCCTCCTGGTTTGAACAGCTTGATTTAACAGATGCCTTTTAAAGGCCGAGGTCTAGGTCAATTTCAGATGAATGCTTTTATGTCTACAGTCTCTTTTTCACTGAAGTGTATTTAGCTAAAGAAAATAAACCACAAAGGAAACGCTAACCTACTCTCAAATCTGGGTCACAATCCTTTTTAATAGTGGCCAACACTTACAATACAAACTCTGGGACTTTATTAGTCCCTTTGGAGCTTGCTGCAAGGAACCAGGAAGCCAGTTACTTCTCATGCTGTGCTGTTCCATTGGTGGTTGTTTTAGTGAAGCCTGTCTTCCTTCACGAATTTGGTAAATAAATATTATTTAAGCTAATGGAACTCATATGTCTTGGAGTAAGACATAGCCGATATGTGTTAAAAGTTGGAACATGTCATCGTTTTGATGGTCTTTGAAAGGAAACCTTTCCCATTTGAATTGACTATTCTCTTTTGCGGGAAAACAAGAAAGCATGCCTCAGTGTTTTAGATATTCTTTACATTTGTGAATTCATAAAACAGCAACCGTTATAGGAACATCCATCCCAGAGTGTCACCAAGAAGTTAGATAGGCTTCTGTTTGTCTTTCAGCCTTTCAAGATTTGTGTTTAGTGATAATGAACCACAAAAAAGAATATGTTGCTGTTCTGAGGATTAGCTGTATTTCCTAAAATTTCTTTTCCTTGCAAAACAAACACTAGAAAAAAATGTAAAGGTAGCTTGTGTTTGATATGTAGACTAATTTTTTTCTAAAGATATAGAACATGTCCTATTCTAAAGCTAGTTCTTCATTTTTATTTTCATGCAAGCTATGGGTTGTACATTAGCTTAAATGCAGTGGACATGTTACAATCATTTTTCCTAAGTTTTATCTGCATGCATTTTTGAAGATGGGACTTTTGTCATTGATGAACATCCCCAAGAATGATCAAACCTGTTTCTTAACCTTTCTGAAATTATATCCTCTAGTCCTGGCAACACGTTGGTTCTGTTCCTACATCTTTAGGAAATTATATCATAAAACCCTTAAAAATTATGAAGCCTTCAAAAATAAACATGCATAGTTTCCATTCAAATTTTATCCTCTGCCTGCTCTAATATTGTATTGTCAGATTTATTCAAGAAAATATTAAAAATGTCAGTGTCTATTAACAAGTTAACCTCTGCTGTTGGAATATTTATTGTGCTCAGGCAACACATGAAATAAAATTTAACAAGTATTTAATCCAATTCAGTTTTGCTAAGCTAAGTTTTTGGGTGTTATTCATTGAGTGAGTGTTGTTGAGTCTACATGTGTATCTGAAATTAAACGATTAACATTTGCTGTGCCACTATATTACACCCCACATGTGGTAAAATAACTACCTTGGAGGCCAATTGTAGTATGTGCCTGAACTACATTTCACAAGTAAATTAGATTCGTGGGATAACAAAAACAGCCCGTCTCTACCTTTGCCACCAATGTCTAGAATGTTCCATCAGCCAGGGCCAAACTCGTGGTCAGCTGCCACTGCTGGCGCCCCACTCTGGGTGGATCATAAATTTAATGTCTCCTTCGCTCAGGGCCCACACTAACCGACCTTATCCTTACATCTGATTTCTAAAACATAATAAATCAAAGTTTTGCGATTAAACTTTAGCTAATAGAGCTATTTTGTAGATGTCTGATAGTGTTCGTTTATGTCAGACATAATGCCTATTAAGAGTGTTTTCTAAGTCACTTAATTTTGGATTTTTAAAAAAAATTAGCCAATTAGCATGCTTTGCTGATTTTCTTTTCCACTTAGTGGAGCCCTCTCTAGCATCTTTCTGATCATTGCTCTTTCCTAGGCTCATGATCGCTCTGAAAGTGGAGAACTGGCATTTATTAAGCAGCTAGTCCGAAAGATCCTAATTGTTATTGCCCGCCCTGCTCGGTTATTGGAGTGTTTGGTAAGCTGCCTTTAGATGTGACTACATTATTTATCATTAAACGTGGAAAGTAGCGGCCATTGGAAGGCTCCGATTTCACTCAACTTCAACCACGGGTGCTAAACGGAAAGAGTCAGGAGGGACTACAGCGTGTGAATGCTTATGATGACATCCATATGTGGCCTGTCTCCTGATTTTGAGAAGGAATTCTGGTGTTGGCGCTGTTATTAAGCAGTAGTCATATTGCATTCTGGTCAAGCATGAAGGATGATCATGGGATAATTTGCTTGGCCCTATCTTAGCATGATAACCTTATGCCACAGCTAATTTAAAATGCTTTCTGTGCCTCATGTTTCTGGAGTTGCTAAGATTCATACTGAAGGAAGTCAGGGGTATGGTGACCCGTGGCTATACTTACTGGTTTTAGAATGTGCTAGAGATAAGTGCTCGTTGGCAACCCACTTGAAAGCAAGGCACCACCCAGATCTGAAGGGATGAGATTCGAGAACACTAGCTAGCTGCCTTTCATGTTTATAACTTTTGGCCAACAATCATTTTCTTCACTCAAGATTTTTGGTTTTATAATACTCTGAGAATTCAGTCAAGACTATAAACAAATTCAAGGCTTTGCACATAGTCTTTAAGGGCCTGTGAGTACCATATGAAAATTCACTTCCAACTTGTGCTGACGACTAACGTCTGTCCATGTGTGACGGCTTTCAGCGTCACTCACGATGTGTATCCGGTCTCAGGTGCTTTGGTTTTATTCTTCCTTTAATTAACATTCATAATGTTTTATGAAATGGAAATATTCATAGCCCCATAAATATGCAGAGTGCCTGATGAGACACAGGAGGGGAGATCTCAGAAGCCAGCAAAGCAAGCCGGGCCTGGTGGCACATGCCTCTTTAGTCTCAGTTACGCGGGGACCGAGGTGGAATGCTCTTACATTGAGGAATCCGAGGCTAGACTAGGCAACTGTCTTAGTTAGGATTTACTGCTGTGAACACCATGACCAATGCAAATTTTATAAAAGACAACATTTAATTGGGGTTGACTTATAGGCTCAGAGGTTCAGTCCATTATCATCAAGGCAGAAACATGGCAGCATCCAGGCAGATATGGTGCAGGAGGAGCTGAGAGTTTTACATCTTCAACTGAAGGCTGCTAGTGGAAGACTGACTTCCAGGCAACTAGGGTGAGGGTCTTAAGCCCATACCCTCAGTTACACACCTACTCCAACAAGGCCACACCTCCTAATAGGGTCACTCCCTAGGCCAATCAAATACCAACCATCATAACACACCTCAACTCAGTGGGCTTCTAGTCTTTAATAGAACACTTTACCTTCAAAGTTACATTACAGAGAAACGGGAAGACTGGAAATAGTCATTTCCTTTAGGTCACCAGTTGTATATATGCCTGGCCTTGGAGTATGACTAGGTTTCAACTATGAAGTGAGACTTGTATACTGTGTAAAGGCATTTACCTCCTCTCTTCATATATAAAGTTCAACTATGTCAGCTTTGCTGTGAGTGAGATTTATGTAATGAAACCTCAGACTATTAATCTGTGCCCGTCATCTGCCAGGAATTTGATCCTGAAGAATTTTATTACCTATTGGAAGCTGCAGAAGGCCATGCCAAAGAAGGCCAAGGAATCAAAACTGACATTCCCAGGTACATCATCAGCCAGCTGGGACTCAATAAGGACCCCTTGGAAGGTGAGCGCTGATGGGGTGGGTCTTCACTTGCTCTGACTGTGGTGGCATCTAGACGAGCTTCATGATCAATCTTTACATTCCTCATGTTGGATATCTCTCTGAAAAGATCCCTTTTGGGGGAGGCCAGTTAGTATCAGAAAGAAATAACCATGGTTGAGCACAGAGGAGACAGTGAGCATGCCCAGTGTATGTCAGCTAGAGAGCAGGGCTGGCCTGGCTGGATGAGAGACCTCCAGACAGGAGAGGACTTGATGTCCCCAGGAGAGCTTTGATTCCATCCTCCCCCAGCCCTTCGCTTACAAAACTCAGTGGGGTGACTCCAGAGAGCACTTTTAATTTTTCAAAGCATTGCTAGAAATCATCATTCATGAACTGGAGAGATGGCTCAGTGGTTAAGAGCACTCACTGTTCTTCCAGAAGCCCTGAGTTCAATTCCCAGCAACCACACGGTGGCTCACAACCATCTGTAACGGGCATCCGATGCCCTCTTCTAATGTATCTGAAGACAGCCACAGTATACCCACGTACATAAAATAAATCTTTAAAAAAAAATAAAACAAAACAAAATCATCATTCATTTAAAATTGACATTTAAATTTAATTTAGAAGGAATGCAGCTAGAGTAGCTGCCTTTAGGCTGAGTCCAGCATTTGTAGGGACCTTTCCAGCTTACTTGTCTCAGGTAAGTGGGAAAAATCGTCACATGTGAAAGAGAGCCAGAGGTTAAGAGAGATGACTCCTTCAGAGCTTGTAAGAGGAATATGTGGTTGATCCCCAGGAAGAAAGATTTAATTCTGTTAAACACCGAGAATAAGAAACATCCTAGAGTCATTTTTCCATAAGTAAGTAAGTAAATAAGTAAATAAATAAATAAATAAATAAATAAATAAATAAATAAATAAATGTTGGTATCCCCTCCCATCCTTTTCTGGTTCTCTGTTTGATATTGTTATATACAACACTTAGTCTGCATACCACCCCAAAAGACTCATAAGCTATCATGGCCTTTCTTGTTCCAAATCATCTTCCTGGTTCATTAAATTGAATTTGCAGACTGTATTTACCCTGTTCAATTGTTTGTGATGGAGGTAAATGTTGGTGCAGAGAGATTTTTCTTTTTCCCGTCCTAAGCTAGGTAGCTGCTTTTTGGCCCGTTCTTTCCCATCTCCCCGCTTGGTTTGCTCTTGCGGACATAGTATCTTTGCTTCTAGTGAAATGATGCATGCATTACCGGGAGATAATGCCAGATAAATTTATACTATACTGAAAGCAGTACCACAACAGATTCATCACTTACAGAGGCTGGTGACTGCTTCTCTGAAAAGTTCCCTGGGGAGAGATTTTCTCCCATGGCTTTTAAATTACCATCTTTACCTTTTTGAATCACGAGTCTTCAGAAATGGTTTAAATCAATGAAATAAAAAGGGCAGATGTTTAATGGTATTTAGATGAGTTTTAAAAAATCTCTTCAGGCATTACAAAATGATGGCTTAGCTTCCTGCCTTGAAAGCTGACACTTGGTTCCATCCCATTACTACCCACTGCTTACAAATAATATGGATTTCCCAGATAATACTTATTTAGCTGAAATTCTATTTAAAACAGAACCCTCTTTTAATTTTTTTTTTATGAAAATAATTGGAGAGGGGGAGGCTGTCAAGGCATGTTAGAGTGACTCTTCACGCCAATATAGTTAAGGCTGCATCAGCCTGTGGCTTATCAACCAGTGAGCCCTGTTCAGTTTTCTTCTGGCATTAAATGTCACTATAGACAGAACTTTGACACATGAATAATGCCCTCTCATATATCTGAATAGATTTAAAACAAAACAAAACTGTAGAGGTCTGCGACACATTTGGGTTGAATAGTGTAAATTTATCACTAGGAATTTATTTTTACTCCCCGTCGTTTTCTTGATTCATTCTGAGAAAAGTCTTTCAATACATTTTTAATACTTACAATAGCTTCTCCAGGAACTCTTGAGATACTTTTTCTTTGCTTTCTTATTAACATCAAAATGGACAAACCTATGTCTGTCCTTTGGTGCACAGGAGAGAGTTCTAGGCTGGGCTGTTACCTTGACTGTGCAAATACATAAGCCACTTGTGTCTGCATAAAATTAAGTAAAAGTTCACAGACATAATCGTTATGATGGGACGGCACAATAGGTGCTTCTCAAATAGAAATGCCTGGGGCTGGTTTGCTGCATAGTATCAAGTAGTATCACAGGTCGTGAAAGCGCCTCAAACCAACTGTACCTCGGTTTGTCCAAGTCTCTGTGTCTAAAGGTGCAGGTCACACTGCAAGCCTGAATCATATCTATATCGACACCGAGAAAGCATTTGCTTGAAGCACAATTTTACTCTGGAATTTCACCAGTATCTAAAGTAGGGAAGTTAATGCCACTGCTATTTCAAAATCTGGAATTTATACATTTTCACCTAAAGGCAGGACCCAGTGTGGTCTTGCTTTCTCTAAGTTATGAATAATCACTGCCCCTGAATATATATATATATATATATATATATATATATATATATATATATATATAAGAACACAAACATATTAAATAAAGGCCCAAGGAGCAATTTTAAATGCTTACAAAACTGCTAAAAACTATAACTCTTTGTTAATACATTTACTTTTGAAAAAAATGCATTGGGTGAAAATTCTTTTATATTCTTTATTAAAAAATATCTAGCTGGGTGGTGGTAGTGCACACTTTTAATCCTACCATTCAGGAGGCAGAAGCAGGTGGATCTCTCTGAGTTTAAGGTCAGCCTGTTCTGAAGAGCTAGTTAGTTCTAGGACAGCCATGGCTACACAAAGAAACCTTGTCTCAAAAAACAGCCAGGTGGTGGTGGCTGCGCATGCCTGTAATCCCAGCACTCTGGGAGGCAGAGGATTTCTGAGTTCGAGGCCAGCTTGGTCTACAGAGTGAGTTCCAGGACAGTCAGAGCTATACGGAGAAACCCTGTCTCAAAAAAAAAAAACCAAAATCCACAAAACCAACCAACCAACAAACAAGCAAACAAAACAAAAATCTTAAAGATAGTATGGAGATGAATATTAAATAAATTAGGCTTTCTCATTTACTTAAACAAACTCAGTGATGCTCTGCAAACCATGGGCTGAGCAATTAGACATTAGATGTCTTTGTCATTTTTAACTAGACCACCAGGGAAGTACTTAAGCTTGCGTCAAGCCTGTGGCATCCAGCCCAGAATTGACTGCTCTGTACAACGTAATTAATAAATAACAATCAACATTTAACGAGCACTTAATTCTTCTTAGTGACTATGCTAAGAGCTTCCCATGCATTGGCGTGTGTAACACTCACAAAAGCTCTAAGACACAATTCTGCTTACATCCGTCAGAAGAACCTGAGGTTAAAAGCCTCTCAGCTAAGACGTGATAACCCAAGGATGTTCATCCTCTATTCCCTAGTACCTGCCACTATTACTGTCTCTGGAAAACTGCATATTCTGTATGTCCCTGCAACGGAGACTCGTTCTCAAATTGGAGTGAATTCATCTTCGCTGTGTGTCAAGTCCTTGGGAGACTCGCCTCTCTTGGATTATGTACAAAGCTGCTAGCTCACCCAAGGCTTTGCAAGCTACAGTGCATGCCTGAGTCAGTGCCTACTGCTCACTGGAGCAGAGGCCCAGTGTCCTGTGTTCCATGTTCCTAGGTCTGGCTAGTGATAAAATTGGAGATCCAGAGACCATTAGAACATTAGTACAAAGTGTCATTAGTACATGTCCAAAATACCAGCTGCCGATTCTTGCCTTTGAGGCTGTAATATGTACGTATTGGTTTATAGGCTGAATTTTTCTTTCTCTCTTTTTTAAATGGTGAGAATTTACTTCTCTTCTGTTTTGGCTTTGTCTTCCTGTATAATTCAGTATTTCCTTCTTCCCCTTTTGTTTTAAACTTAGAAATGGCTCAGTTGGGGAATTACGACAGTAGGACAGCAGAGACGCCAGAGACGGATGAGTCAGTGAGTGTGAGTATCTTCCTGATGGAATATGATGCTGGGTTTCTTTCTGTTTCTTAGCATCTGGAGATTTTTTTTTTGACTGTGTTAATTACTTTATTCCATAAATGTTTATTGTCTTTCTGTGGGCAAGGCACGAGGCATACACTTTTAGTACCTCACTCCTAAGAGAAGCAGAAATTTACAAAAACTTCCTAAGCACCAAAATAGCAACTATGAGCATGAATAACATCCATGAAAAAAAAAAAGATGACCGTGAGCCAGGAGACCATTCCAGAAATAGATGTTTCTGAGTGGACCAGTCCCAGAAGAGTTTTCCAAGGGCGTGGCCATTGAGGTGAAATGGGGGGAGGGGGGGATGAGTAAGATGTGACGGGACAGAGGAACACTCCAGATGTAAGGTGCGTCTCGGGGCTAAAGGCCAAGAGGACTCCTGAGCTGGAGAGTTTGGGGAAAGTAGTCGGGAGGATCCTGCCCACTTCTGTCAGGTGGCCTTCCTTTTAAGGGTAATGGATAGCAACTGAGTGGGGGTAAACTGAGAGATGGCCTGGCCAGAGTCATGGCTTGAAAGTGCATGAGACACGGAGATTAGCTGGCCGGCCACAGGGAAATCAGTTAAGAGGCAGCTTCAGTGGCTCTTGCAGTGGTGAAAGGTCTTGCTGACTGGGGCCATTCTCCTATGAAAATGGGTATCATTAGTGAAGCCAGCACGAATCCAAGTGACTAGGAAGGTAAACATGTTTTGTAGTCTGGGGGGTTGAGAGTATAGTCTCTAGGTCCAGATTGCCCGCATTTGAAAACTAACTCCTCTGCCTCTCACAAAGTGTGCGTCCTAGTCAGGCGAAGGGCTCAGCTCATCTGAGCCTCGGTTTCTCCATCTGGATAAAAGCTAAGTGGACTATTCCGTCTACAGTGGCTAGGAGAGTGCCCCAGAGTTAAGTGCTAAACGGATAGATGCTCTTCTAACCTCATTATAGAGTTGCTATTGTAACTGCAATTCCTTCAAAATATCTAAGAAGAACCATCAAGCTAGTGATTATAATCTGTACTATTCAGGCTCTCGGAGGGAGAATTTCCAGTGGAGTTCTGGGTGACTTCATCTCATTGGTGATAGAACAAAAGAGTTAATGTGAGGAGGGCCTGTGTGGGGCAGGCAAGTGGTCCCTGGCTTGAATTGTTTCCAGAGACGAAACCATGGAAGTAACGCTAAGATCCGGGTCCTATGCCAGAGGCTAGGGGTTCATGCAAGGGACAGGTGGCAGTTTGAACTGAGGAGGTCAAGTAGCTCTGAGGCCAGTCTGGTTGTGTTTCCCGAGTAGAGTTGATAAGATGAGGAAGGAACTGAAGCAGAGAAGAAGGTAGGGGCCTGGTTTGCAAGCCTTCCAAAGATGAGTAGAAGGCTGGGGGGGGGAGAGACGGCGGCCATGATGGGAGAGACTTGTGCACACCTCAGCATCGCGGGGTCTTCTAAAACGATGAGAGGGCATCCTGGTCTCTGGAGGGCACAGAGCAGCTGAGGTGAATGGAGCACAAGAGACCAGGAATCAAAGCAGCGAGGTTATTCCTGTTCATTAAGCTAAACTTTTTAGAGAGCTGAAGTTTAGAATCTCGGTATTTAAGACATAGTAAGATGTTTGATGGAGAGGTTAACATGGGCAGGCATTCCACACCTAAGAGATTTGTCACCTACCATCCATACAGTGCCACAGCATAAAAGAGTTATGGTCTAGTCAGGAGTGGAGAGGTCATATCCCACCCACCCCCAGCTCCCCCCAACCCTGGTGACAGCTATCAGAGCCTGTTTTTTTGTTGTTGTTTTTTTTTTCTAACCGAAAGCAGAAGGAAGGGTTGGCATTTTAGACTTAACTATTAAAATATAGGACCAGGATGAAGCTACATTACCAAAACCTTCACACGTCTTCTTTTGGCAACATGGGCTTGCGTCAACACAGCTGAGAGGGAATCATTAGGAGCCACAGCTCCTTGGTGATAAGGCAGGAAGAGCCCTGCAGCTGACCCAGCCTTCTAAGACGGGACACTGTGCCTCAGCAAGTTAAATAGCACAATCCGGCAATTTCCTCAAAGTCTGAACTGCGTTTTAACCTTCTCATTCCTTTCCCCAGAGCTCAAATACTTCCCTGAGACTTCGAAGGAAGCCCCGAGAGAGTGATTTTGAAACAATTAAATTGATCAGCAACGGAGCCTATGGGTGAGTATTCCAAGCCAGCTCTCTAGCGTATTGTGACACGTTGGAGTGTGACATTTGTTTTCAGTTTTACCTCATGTTAAGTATATGCTACACAGAGACTGGCATTTTAGAAGGCCGCTTCTTCCTTAGGTGGAGTAACATGCAGCCAGAATCACATCTTCTGAACGCCCAACAGGAGGCACTGTCAGTGACCCAGGGCTTATTTAAGAAGATTGGAGAGAAAGATTTCATAAAATAAAAGAAAAATGGTCTTCATTCCTGTTGCTATTACTTAATCTGTGCTTGCAGTTGAAAGGCACTTGGTTGAGATCATATGTTATATGCCATATGAAACACTGCACACCTGTGACTTCTTACACTAACATGTTAATTAAATTGAATGAAACATAGCATTTCTTCCTTGATCCATGATCCATTTTTATTCCTGAAGGAAGGGAGTTATATTCTAGATTCACACAACAAATCTATCTTCAAATCTCTTTTTAAAGAATGGATTTGAGGATTCTAGCGGGCACTAAATTCTTGTTGCTTTTCTTTCTTTTTCCTTTATATGTCTTCTTATAATGGATAAAATGGGTTTTCTCTCCTCAAAAATGTTAAGACTGTGTCTCATGTAGTCCAGGCTGTACTTGAACTTACTGTGTAGCCAAGGATAACCTTGCTTCCATCTGCTGAGTGCTAGGATTAGAGGTTTGTGTCACTACTATTGTTTCAGGTGTTATTTCAAGTTTTTTTTTTTGTAATCTGTTGACAGCTGCACACACTTCTGTAATCTGCACACATACTTACACTGGATACTTCAGTACCCTGTAACAGTAGTATCTCAATGTGTGTAATGGTGACGTTATAGTTAGCGGTTTCATTTCTTTAAACATTTACTATTTCTCTGTGCTGGGAAGCTTTGACTTCTCTCTTGTTGAATTCCTTGGTCCTTTCCTATGACGCAGTTTCTTTCCCAAGGTATAAGTAGTGACAATAGTAAAT
Source organism: Apodemus sylvaticus (assembly GCF_947179515.1). Lineage (NCBI taxonomy): Eukaryota > Metazoa > Chordata > Mammalia > Rodentia > Muridae > Apodemus > Apodemus sylvaticus. The sequence continues at coordinate 58,016,360 of NC_067487.1, forward strand.
TAATAGAAAATTCTCAGTTACCAATAAATAGTGTGGAAGGACAATTAAACATGCAAACTATGACCTAATCCATTTTAGACTGCCCAGGAATTCTGTCTTAATTTAGTATTAATCCCAATTCCATTTGCATGTATACAGAGAGCAATAAATCATCCCTGAGACGTTTACTGCCATCTCTCCACGTCGGAGCAGATGAGACACTGATTTTTTTTTTGTTACGCCACAAGGGATGTTTTTCCTTCCTGTTTTTTCACCTCTAATATTTTCCACACCATTAACTTAGCAAAGAACTTAAATATTTGTGAGCCCTCTCTATGCCTCACTGGCTTTCAGGATTATGTCAAATGGCATGTTTCCTGAAGCAGCCCATAAATGCTTTTAGATCTTATCTTTTTGCAATATATGCTTTCTTCGTTGAGAATTTTCTACTGTGCAGTTATTTGTGCCTTTTATTTGCTTATTAATACTTGTTTTGTGGTTATTCGTCGTTCTGGAGATGACCCCAGGCATTCTTATCAGAAAGAAGTCAGCAGGGTGATCTCACAGGCACGGGTTGAAGCCCTTCTCGGGTCCGTTTGAGCAGTGGAATGATTCCGGAAGGAGACGTTCTCAGAAGCAACCCTTTGTAAATCTTAGGCATGTATCTTAGCAGTATTTGGAGTTCTAATTGGTTGAGTAAACTCATTTGTAGTGCAATTAAACCACTGTATAGTAGATGAGGTATATCACACTTTGGGGAATGGTTGGGAATATACAAGAAGTTAAACAAGCTGTGAATTGGTAAACACCCAGGATGCAGGCCAAGTCATTAGTGGGCTCACAAGCTGCCTGTCCGAGCCTCTGCTGATCAGCCAGAACCATTTCCCCCTCTTTTCTTCTCAGAAGTAATATCTCATTACATTTCTGACAGATTTCCTTTCTATCTGAATTATTTTTAATTTAAAATTGGAATGGAACTACCCCAGTCAATTCAACCAGCTGAGATGCTATCTTCAGGCTAGCTGAACAAACAGACCTTAGAAGGGTAGGAACATCTGGGCTCTTCCCACCATCATTGGTATCTGTGTAATTGGGGGTCGCTACTTACGTCAGTGGCTCGGTGTCACACTGACTTTGTCTCCCCAGAAGCTATTGGCGCTGGGAACCAACCCTCTCATTAGACAAGTATGGTAAGACAAGAGTCTTGTGCTTACTGACCTTGTGTTGATAATGCCAGTTTGATAAGTGTGTGCTGGTCTCCAGGTGGAAGTGAAATTTCTTTTTATACCAACATAGTACTCATAGAAGGCTGAAGCTAGTTGCTATGTAGACTAGCTTTGAACTCCTGATCTTCTTATTATAAGCTAAAGCCATTGACTCAGAATTAAAACACCTAAAAGTTGCAACATTTCTCTCTCTCTTTGTACTTTTCTTTTTGACCTTTATACACGCTATGCTCTCACGTCTCAAGGGCCCAGAAACATTTACTAGTGAGGCCCGTGAGTGCAAGCTGACACATACCCATTCACACATTAGCTGTGGCCACCTACTCTCCACGCCCGACTCCCACTTGCAGATCTGCTGGCTCACGTCTGTGCACTGGGCTTTCAGAGTCTCATGATTTCATAGGCATTAGGATCCTGCTTCCAACGGGGCAGTGGTGCCGGGCCTTCAGCCTCCCTCTCATGGGCCCTACTTCTTTTTATCTTTTGTAGGCAGAAATGCCTGGCCTCCCAGAGAGCAAGAGTTTCCGGCTGCCTTTCTACCATGTCATTTCCCATTCTTGGGCTTTCCTGTGAAGGAGGAGACAGAATAGTCTTTTTCCAACAAAGCAATGGTCAGGTGGTAATGGTGCACACCTTTAATCCCAGCATTCAGGAAGCAGAGGCAGGTGGATCTCTTGAGAGTTCAAAGCCAGCCTGGTCTATAGAGTGAGAGTTCCAGGGCATCCAGGGCTACAGAGGGAAACCCTTTCTAGAAAAACAAAAATAAATTAGTACCCCAAAAGCAAAACATAAATATCAGAAACTAAGAACGTAAAATGAACTAGAAGCAGAGGATGTAGCCAAATGGTAGATCACGTGCCCAAAATGTTCAAGATTCTGCATTCAGTGCTCAGTGTTATAGAAATAGCCAACAGACCCCCGCCCAGACCCCAATTAGCTACTCTAATCAACTTCAGCAGTTTAACGAACTCTTGGTTGGACATCAAAGTATCCACCTTGTGATAGTCGGCATGTGGCATTCGGAACGTGGGCCTAAAGGCCCTCAGCACTGAATGTGCAATACTGAAGGAAAACCCGGAAGGTGTGTTATATATAATCTAGGTGACTTGAAGAAGAGACAAGCAATTATAAAAAGATAGCATTTTCATGTTAATGTTTTGCATTCTTAATTTTATTTAAAAATCTGTCTCCCATTTCAGAAATCCATTTTAATGACAGTTATTTACCAATGTGTATCTTATATTTGGGGGTTGGCCGAGTGATTTTCTTCACTCTTTTGTGAACATCTTCACATCTGGCCTCCATCATGATTAGAAGCAGCTTTCAAAATATATAGACTTTTTTTATTTTATCCTAATCAGTGGTTCTAAGAAAGGAAGATACATAAAAGCTTTTCAATAGATATAAAAAATATGTGCTAACTGGTTAGTTAATTTACAAACTGGTCATAATAAGAATTTTTTAGGAAAACGTGTACAATAAACATTTAAGTTTAACCTACATATGTATGCTGTTTTTAGTTTTGAGGCCTTTGTAGACAGTTGACACAAGTCATTCTTAAGATGCATGGTTTCTGTTTCCCAAGGTTAAAGGTGAAGCTGAAATCTGAAGTAGTCTGGATGTAGGCCTCTAAATGTTTTGACAGCTTTTGGAAAATTAACTCCTGCTAAATCAACAGGAATTTTACGTAGTCGCCTACATCTCTTGGAACATCCCAAAACACTAGCAACAGAACATCTCATTGTCATAGTGAGATTTCATCGGTTAGTTCGTTACTAGCTGCTTTTTGTCTTTACTGTGATCCAGTGCATGAGAAGCCCACCTAAGGGCAGAAGGATTTTCTGCAGTCCCCGAGAGTCTCCGTTCGTCCCAGAGGGCCGCTATAGGGGCTGGATCTCCTTTGTGGCAGTTTGCAGCACATATATTACGTGTAGCTGAAACCAGGGAGCAGAGGCTACACCCCTACATCCCAGGCTCCCCTCTTTTCCGCCCAGCTAGGTCTTTCTAAAGGCCCCACAACCTTCCCTGATACCACCACCGTCTGGGGATCAGGTGTTCAGAAACTTGAGTCTATGGTGGCCATCTAACATTCAAACTATTTATTTGAATTAGCTTACTTTTTTTAAAAAATAGAGACTTATGTCGCTCAGATTGGCCTCCAGTTTGCTATATAACCAAGGACAGTTGTGAACATCTAACCCTCCCATGTGCTTAAATTAGTTAATGTTGCTATCAGGTGTAACCAACAGAACAGGTGTAGGAACAAACAGAGCCTATAGGAGCCCAGAACTGAGGCACCCTACAGAAGACCCCTAACTTAGCATGTAAAAGATGTCCAACTGGCTGACTCTCATGCACTTTTGTTTTATGGTGAGAATTAAAGGGCTATGCTAGTCAGTGAGTTGTTTTGAGGAGTGTCATCAAGAGACCCTCCTTTGCACCAAATGGTGAGGAAGAAACCAGAAAAGCGAATAAAGGAAGAGTTGGAACAGGGAGTGGGCAAAGCCAGAGATAATAGAGAGAGGAATACAAATGTGTGACATTGTGAGCCAAGAAAAGAGGGGGACACAGTGACAGGATAAACACAGATGAGGAAGAAAAAGCAAGTCCTAGTTGACCGCTTTCGTGAAAACATTAATAATGGGTTAAATCAGAGTTGACTATACTGAGACTTAGTCAGTATAAGCCCTGAGCTATTGGTTCAGCAGGGAACAAAAGATCCCAGCCTGCCTTGCAGCCAGCCATTCATTAGACATTACTGCGCAAGCTAGTAGAAAACACAACTAGGTTCACATAGCTCCTTGTTTTAGACGGTAAACCAACTCTGTGTGTGTGTGTGTTTACCATATTCAGTGATTTTTTAAATAAATTATTCCTTATTTGATGAAGGCCTTTGGTTTAGGGCAGCAAGTACAACGTATCACACATATTTATACACATTGGTATTTGTATAAAAGTTTAGTGCCCCTTTAAGGGATTACTTCATCTAATCATTGTCTTCTTGGGCACTCAAACCTGTCCCTCCATGAAAAACAACAGATGGAGTGACTTGGAAGAAGGGGGGCATCCGAATCCTCCCCTTGTTGTTCAGGTCCTATTTTAGAACTTCTGCCTTTCTAAGTCCCCTTTTCTCCATGTCAACCCGGTCCTTTGGGAGTTCACTGTCTTTCACCAGAGAGTTTCTGGGCAAGGCCATAGAAGAGACTGAATGTGGCCTACGGCTGGTCATTTTATCCTATAAAGGTGCTTCATAGCTTGGCCAGGAGGTGTGGGAGCAGAGATACAGCTCCCTGGCTTGCTCCTCAGTCTCCCCTCGCCCACCCATTACGTTGGGAAATGCATTTGCTACTGGAGCTCACAGAGGGTGGTGCATGTGGAGTCTGCAGTGAGGAAATATGCTAGTCTTTGTTGCAGAACGTTCTCATATATCCTCACACACTCGTCTCATTTATCTGGAGATTCCATGGGAAGCAATTACTCTCAATTGGAAACCAGGGACTCTAAGAAGCCCCGGTCCTCCATGCAGATCCCAAGGGTATCATTTAGAAAATTATTGCTTTAGTCAGTCCAGAAAACGTGCCTAACATATGTCTAATGCTAGGAAGGATGTCGCTCGTGATCTGTGTGTAATTTTGTTAATTCTTCCCAGTTCTGATTTATGTATTGGATTTTGTTTTGTTTGTGGAAAAACTGAAAACATCAGCTAGTTCTTGGGAAATAACTCACTTTGCCTGCCCCCCATTTTTGGAGCAAAGGCAGATCTGATGCTTTATGTATGATCTCTATTAAAAAGCCAATTTGGGTTTGGAATGGGACATTGCTAATTCACCAGCACAGCTGCGGCAACTTAGCTCGAGCTGTCGGGAACTCGGAAAGCACAGGGTCTGTGTGCTCTGTGTCACTTCCGAGCTTCCTTACCATCTCTCTTCCTGTGGACCAAACACTTGCATTCCGTTTCAGGGCCGTCTACTTTGTTCGGCATAAAGAATCCCGGCAGAGGTTTGCCATGAAGAAGATCAACAAGCAGAACCTCATCCTTCGGAACCAGATCCAGCAGGCCTTCGTGGAACGGGACATCCTGACTTTCGCAGAGAACCCCTTCGTGGTCAGCATGTATTGCTCCTTTGAAACCAGGCGTCACTTATGCATGGTCATGGAGTATGTGGAAGGTAAGCCGGTCTTGCCCAGAGGGAGCGTGGTGCCTGGACCCAGATGTCTTAGGCAAAGCCACATTCGTGCCACATAACGGCTATATCCACCCAGGAGCCCATGCGAGCAAGAGATGGCCGAATCCCAGTCATTATCATCTGATAATTGCTTGTAAAACTGCCTGCTACTATAACAAAGGGGACATTAGTGTTATTTGGGAAAAGGTTGTTTTCTTTTTTAATAGCATTTAATCCTAACTACCTCCCTTCAGTTGGTCATTAAAGTTGGAATATAGGGTTTTTTTTTCCCTCCTACTTCTTTTTATCACACATCATAAAATGTGTTCATTATCATTAGTCTTCTCAAAAAGTGAATTTAAAAGATATCCTTTTTAGCCTGTGGTGGAAAATGAAAAATCCAGCCACTCTTCCTTTATAGCCAAGTAGGTCTCAAACTTTATAATTCTTCCGCCTCAGCCTCCTGAGTCCAGGGGTCACCAGCCTGACCATGCCCAGCCTCTGTCCCCCTCCTCAACCATTTATGGTTTGCATCTTAAATGTTCCAAGTAATCTTATTTCTCTCGATCCTCTTTTTGTTAAATTATACTTCTGAGACTTTCCATCTCTCCAACTCATTGACATAAAGTTACCACAATGAGAAGTTCAGGGAAGGCCCAGACCACCTTCCCTGGGGCCTGTTTAGGCTCTTCCTCTGGAGAGAATCCCTCACTGTACATCTCCAAGAAACAGTAGAAACCTTTTTCTAAAAAAAAGATTGATTGATTTAGTATATTTAAGTACGCGGTAGCTGTCTTCAGACAGACACCCCAGAAGAGGGCATCAGATCTCATTACAGATAGTTGTGAGCCACGTTGTGGGTGCTGGGATTTGAACTCAGGACCTTCGGAAGAGCAGTCAGTGCTCTTTACCACTGAGCCATCTCTCCAGCCCCCCAGTAGAGACTTTTTACTTACAGCTTTTCTAGTTTGCAGATAAGCAGCTTGGCAGCCAAAGGGAACTTTAGTGGGAACTGAGAGATAGAGCCTGAAGCCCTTAGGCCGAGTCCCACCCACTGTTCTTTCTACCACACAATCTATTTGTTTCTGAACTGTTGTGGTGGTTGTTTTTATAATAGCTTTTTTATCCCATTTGTTATGTATGCAGCTAGGTCATCACTCCTTTACTAGAATGAACCCCAAATAATTGTATAAAGTAGTGGTTCTCAACCTTTCCTAATGTTGTGACCCTTTAATACCGTTGTGGTGAGGCCCAACCATAAACTTATTTCATTGCTACTTCTTAACGGTAATTTTGCTACTGTTATACTGTAAATATCTGATATGCATTGCTACTTCATAATGGTAATTTTGCTACTGTTATACTGTAAATATCTGATATGCTGAATATCTGATACCTGATCTTAGTGAAAGGGTCTTTCGACCCCCAGTTGAGAACCACTGCTCTGCAGGATGAGATTATTTCTAACTCCCATATTGCAACGAAGGAACCAAGACCACCAAACTCATCTGCCTAAGAGCTCCCAGCTGCTCAGAGACAGGATTCCACCTCTGCAATCTAATTCTAGCATCTGCATCTCACACTGATACCATTATAAATTAGTACAATCATCCCGAATTATGCTAGAGATTCTTCAGAACACCATTCACTTCAAAGTCAAATTGCTCTCTTCACTTCTAAATTGGAAACATGACGACTTAACATGGTCTCCACTTCCGAGTGCGACTCTGCTTTGACGTTCTGTGATCCACCCTGCCGGCCTTCAGTAATCCCAGAGCTGGATGCTGCTCCTGCTAAACGTGCTTCCCGTGCTTTACAGGGGGAGACTGCGCAACCCTGATGAAGAACATGGGGCCTCTCCCAGTCGACATGGCCAGGATGTACTTTGCGGAGACGGTCTTGGCCTTGGAGTATCTGCATAACTACGGAATCGTGCACAGGGATTTGAAGCCAGACAAGTATGTGCCCCGATGATGTAAACGTCTTTTACATAATATTGAACATTTTCTTCTGCCTGTGAAATATTTTTAAGGCTATTTTCACATTTCAAAAATTCTCCTTAGTATAAAAAATGAGTTATTTTGATAGTAACTGAAAGGTAACTTTTATACATTTCTTGAAAGACTACAATGCTTACAGTAAGAACTTAGAAGATACGGGGAAATGACTCTAGAGTTAATTTCCCTTTTATCACGTAAATCTTGGAATAATGACATAGAATGGCCCTGTTTTCTGGAGCATTTGTACTTGGCATCATGCTTAGATGAGTTCTGCCTTCCCATGGTAATATACATGATGTGATATTCTCCTTCACTTATTTTACTATCATCCTTTGATAGTTTGGTGCTCCTTGTCAGCTCTGATTTGAGACACGGATAGAACTTTGCCCAAGTGGCTAGCTGTTCATCTTGACGTCGCATATGGTACATTTCATGCTTTCTGCACTAGTGTGAGACGCTGCTACATTTGTTGAAAAGTGTGTGACAAACTTAAGACTATGCTCATCAGAAATCTGGGAGAGCACAGGGGAAGGAAAGAACAATTTCATACACACCTATCAGAATTTCGGCATAATTCCTTCTAGTAGCTCTCTTTGCTTGCTTATTTGAGACATGGTTTCTTTGTGCAGCCCTTGCTGTCCTGGAAGTCACAGAGATCCACCTGCCTCTGCCTCCTAAGTCCTGGAATCCTTAAAGGCATACACTGCTGCTGCCTGGCCCATCTTCTAGCAGCTTTTTAAAATTCTCTATCACTTTAACCTTTTAATTGATAAAATGCTATTTTTTACTTACAACGAAAGATTTTAATATAGTCAAATGTAATTTTTTGCACTATAATGAGTCCAAGCTTTGTGCTTAGTGAATTGAAATTCAATTCAAAGCTGGAAGTGGAAATAGGAAAAACTAGGTTTTTCTGTCCAGGTTCTTTTATCTATGTCTTGTTTTAATCACAAGTGGATTCCTTACCTGAGTTCCTGGTGTATGCCATAGGACTCTATTTCTTCTCTATTTCTCTTATTCTGAAAAATGGAAAAAAGGTGTCTGGAAAGATGGCTTTGTGGTTGACTGTTGCAGAAGGCCTGAGTTCTCTCCATCTTGATGGGCTCTTGTGCCGTTTTCTGGACTCCATGGGCATCCTCATTCACATGTGCGCATGCACTACCACCCACATTCACACACATATACATATAACTTTAAAAGTAAATCTCAAGTCAGGCACAGTCAAAGTCCATAGACTGAAAACAGACAGGAATTAGAGTTCCATACTTTAGGTTTTAGAGTTTCTTAAGTGCTGCAGAAACAATAATGTTGGATGTGATTGCTCCAACAAAGACAGCGGAGTTTTAGCTCTGGCCCTGACTTCAGGATCATGCTCAGCGGTCCAATGCAAGTGCCCTACTCCTTTGCACGACACCCTCTCTTACCAGGCTTCATTTTGCAATATAGTTGATGTATTACAAGCCAAAGAGGGAAGGAGGGAGACCTAAAACCACAGAATCTGCTTTCAAGTGACTGTTGTGCCCTTTGTCCTTCTGTCTCCTAGCCTGTTGGTCACCTCCATGGGGCACATAAAGCTGACTGACTTTGGCTTATCTAAGGTGGGGCTAATGAGCATGACCACCAATCTCTACGAAGGTCATATTGAGAAGGACGCTCGGGAGTTCTTAGATAAACAGGTAAGCTCGGGTGTTGCTCCGCCTGTGGAGAGAAAGAAAGCGCTCTGCAGCCAGTGACTTCAGAGTGCACCCGTGTAGCCCATCTCCACGGCAGGGCTGGGGTTTGGATGTCTGTATAAGCCTTGCATTTAATAAAGTGCAAACTGCTCCCATTTGTCTTCCTGGGCCCCTCTGAACCGTCCGATCCCTCTACATTCCTCCCCTAGCATTAAGGTCTATTAGCAAGATGAACGGCCTAATTGCGCACGAGTGAGAGGATGAGAGAGACAAATGGAAAACTGTTTTTGTAAGGAATTCAGGAGTCTCGATAGAGTACTCCTGAAACTCATGATGCATCGCGCAATCTCGGCTGCTGGAATCCGAGCTATGGCCCATTTCCTTTTAAGCATGCCTCATTACCATGTGCCCACAATCTGTTCATTGTGAAGTTACTTAAGGTAAACCCACCTCAGCTGCCACACCTTCCTGATAGAACCATGGGAGACTCAGTTTGACCATATATACAATTGAGCTGCCTCTAATAGTGACAGATTAAGCACACGCTACTATTTTTCAACATAAAAAAACCACTTTTTAGGATTGTAGAAAGCTATGCACAGGTTTGGTTTGCAACTTGAGACTAAGCATAATGGATATGTTCTTTGTCCTCGTAATTTCTGTTCTCAAGGTCTCTGCCCATGCGTTTCCTAGTAGGTAAGCTGGGTATTTTGAGGCAGTATAATTGTTTAGTCATCTTGTTCATTTTAATTCATGTCTAATGCTCCAGTTATTCTAATACAGCAATTTCATTTTAGGTCTGTGGTACACCTGAATACATTGCCCCCGAGGTGATTCTGAGACAGGGCTACGGGAAACCAGTGGACTGGTGGGCCATGGGCATAATCCTCTATGAATTTCTGGTCGGATGTGTGCCTTTCTTTGGGGACACTCCAGAAGAGCTATTTGGACAAGTCATAAGTGGTAAATATCATCAAGTTATCTTTAAGCCACTACTGGGAAACAGCTACTCAATGTAAATCTGCCACGTGTCACTAAAATGTTAACCTCTATCAACCACTGGAGCCAACAAATTAAAAGAACTCACTTCTCATAACATACAACCCGGTTCATGCTTTCTCAAGAGAGTGATGTGTGTTGAAATGGACGCGAGGAAGGTCTGTTAACATGGAATTTGGAATTGGGCTGGCAATGTGTCCAACTTTCATTGTCTGCTACTATTTTAAAAAAGAAATTGGTATGGGATTTACAAATGCTTTCCCAGTTAGCTGGCCTTCGTTTTCATAATAGGAAAGTTGCACCAGGGAAGAAAAGGTTAATGTGGGTAACATTTTTATAAATGGGAAAAAAATGGCTAATGACACAATGAAGAAATTAACAAAAATGTAATAACCCCTAAAACAAATGTCTACCAAATCATAAATAACGAGCATGGCGTGGCGCTGAGTGGAATCTGCAGACTGTTAATGCTTTCATCGGTAGTTGTGATGTATGATGTTATTTCTACAGCAGCTGTTCATCTTTCATTTAAAATTCAATAACCTTTAGATCTTAACCTGCACGCTGACCCTAACTATTGCCTTGTAGCATGTGGCACACCTAAATGATAATTAAATAGGGGCTACTGCTCCCCTCCCTGCTGATTTTGTAAATTTCCCCAAAGCAGAGATGATGGAAGCGGCCTCTCTACCTGAAAGGTTGTCAGGCCCCACTGGTAACTCCATCAGCCACCCCTGGTCCCAGCCTGACCTGTGCTTATGCCAGCCAGCAGTGGAAATAGAGAAATTCATTGTGCTCATGAAGAGCCCTTAATCGTACTATTACTTTCTGATGTTGACTTTGCAAGCCAGGCATATTTGTAAACTTTAACAAAATAGATTTGTTGAACCGCCTGCAGTGTAAAAGCCCTTTCTATAATATCTGAGCTGTTTATGGATTTATAACTAGGCTGTTATTTTCTGACAGACCAAGGCCTGAATGGCAAGGGGAATCAACTGTTTAATTAACACAAGCAGCAAACGCTGGCTTTGTTCTCACTGCCTCACGGCTCTGATGCATATTCATGTTTTATTTTCCAAATCAGATTTAAACTGCAGCAGAGGAAGCTAGAGGCAGGCGCACACAAAAATAACTCATGTTTTTATTGCATTTCCATAGGCACGAGCAAGCACACACCTATCTCCAGGCAAACTCCTTCAGAGCGAGAACAGAGTTTAATATCTCTGACAGACTTTAAAGACTCCCATTACTGTGGTCCCCTTTCATTTCTCTCTTCTCCAGCCTTAACATCTTGGACTTTACCTTTGTCCCCAGAAATCACTACTTTTTGCAAAATAACTTTTTACTCCTTGGAGCTAAAGAACGGAGCAGGCATGACCGAACTCTCAGTTGAGGCTAATAAGAAAATCTTACACTTAGATGGTCCCCAATGGGTAGGCGCCTGGTACGAAGCTGCTCAGTTCTGTTCTACTAAACCCTTCTAATAACCAGGAGAAGTGGCTTGTTAGGAGACAGTTCTGTCAGTGAAAAAAAAAAAAGGTGAATGAAAAAATGCAGTTTATTGAAATAGTCTCTTGAAATAGACCTTGAAGAAACCGGGGCTGTCCAGGCCCTATAAGATAATACTGTTCAAACATGACCACATAGAAGTCAACTGAAGATCCTAAGTGTAGGTTTTGTCTCAGTGTTTCCGGGATGGGGCCCACGGTTCTGCCCTTTGAGCAGTAAAGCTGTAGACATCTTCTCTTCCTTCCAGATGAAATCAACTGGCCTGAAAAGGATGAGGCCCCGCCTCCAGATGCCCAGGATCTGATCACCTTGCTCCTCAGGCAGAACCCACTGGAGAGGCTGGGAACAGGTGAGAGAGCGTGTGTGTTGCTTTCACCAGTGTACAAGCAATAATGTCCTCTGGAGCAATTGGAAGCTCCCGCTAATGTTTTCTGTGCAGGCGACATCTGTTAGTGGTTGTTGGACATAGCCACAGCACATTATAGCAGTGTTATGTGGTTGGTGTGTGTGTGGGGGGGTGCGATTTAGAGCAGCACATACACTCAGATGGGTAGGGTTTGTTTTTGTATTTTGCAAAGGCAAAAACTCTTAATTTAGTTCAATAAATACATCTCCAGGGTATGTACCAATCTTCTGTTTTGAAAAAAACATGCATCGTAAATAATTGGAAACGGAAAATCAGATATGAGGAGCTCTTTTTGGTCGTGTTTTTAATACACATTCCACGAGGATTTAACCCAGCAGGCTTCTATCCACAGCCTTTGAAATAGGTTATCAGTGCTCCAACTGATTACTAGAAATGAGGGCCTGGGGCTGAGCCAGGCTCTCCTATCATGGTGATCTGCACCGTGGCCCAAGAAAGGGAATTAAACCATTGCCTTTGAAGATAAACGAGATAGTCTGTTTGTTTCTTGCTGGTATTTTTCTCCCTCTAGTTTTACAGCCAGCAGGTAGGTGCCTCCCTTTCTTCCCTATATTGTGGAGAGACACACTTTAGGCATCTCTTGGAATAGCGTCAGGTCTGCCTAGGTGAATCTGTTTTAGCACGACAAAAAAGGTTAAATGTAAATACATATATACTCTAGGTGGTAATTAGTAGTGAATTATTGGTGAAACTTGTTGGCTTGCTGTGGTCATTTATTCTGGAGTTCTATTCCATTATAACAGAAACATCAGTGAAGACGAGGGCAACCATTTCTCGCCCATTTTTCCCATGACAATTATTCGTTTCAGGGATCTGCCCTTGTTTACACATGGACGGCTGTGCGCCAGGCCCAGTGGCACAAGCCTGTAGTCACATCAGATGAGATGTAGTGGCACAAGGATCCAGAGGTCAAGATCATCCTTAGCTACATAATGCATTCAGGTCCAACCTGGGCTACATGACATCCTGTTTCATTTTAAAGACAACGACAACAAAAAGACTCCTACTTTACACTGGAGCTCATGATAATGAATAAACCAAGGACCAGAAAAAAATATGGTTTGTAGGCCAAATTTGTCCAGTTTCCTGTTTTTATAAAAAGTTTTTTGAAGCAGAAACACAGCAGTGTCTTTTTCTGAGACATGTCATCCGTGACTGCGTTCATGCTTTAACAGCAGAGTTGGGTAGGCATGACAAACCGTATAGCCCCCGGGAGCTAAATGTGGACCACTCAGCCCGTTACACAGAAGTTATGCAGACTCCATGTTATGAACCCACCGGCTGTGGTTCATGTTCCTTACTGCCCTTTGTAGTGAATGAGCTTTGTCTTGGCGAGCCTCTGAAATCTAGGTAAAGGACACAAAAGAGAGTCGCATGGCCAGAGTCTAAAGCTTGCTCGTGTGGCCAAGAGCAGGCTTCCTTTAAGTCATCCTACCTCAAAGTATTGCTGTGAGGCATGAGGAGACCACATGAGGCAAGTCTTAGGTTTGGTGCTCTGGTACTATATTTAACCCTCAGCTCGAACCTCTAACCTTCCTTTTGGTAAGGGCTGTGGCATGGTGGTGGTGTCGCTACCGTGAAGCCTACTATACTCCTTGAAGTGATTATGTTTTTCCCCACCCTATCTGCTTTTCCACTTGTCTGAACTGTCAAACAGATCTGTTATTTCTCTTCTTTTGTGACCTGCAGTCAGAAGATCTGCGTTGTGGTTCAAGAGATAAGAGTGGCTGTGAAAGAAAATAGTGTCCAGGCTATGCAGGGGGCAGAGTCTTAAGGACAGATTTTGACTGGGTTATGCCAAATGTGGGAAACAGCTGCTTTTCAAGATTGCCCCAGGATAGTACAAATATCTACTTAGATTCCCCATTCAACTGACCAGAAGGAAGGGCTTCCATGATCAGGCTTGGTGCTCTGGTACTATATTTAACCTTCAGCTTGAATCAGAAAAATGCATTTGAGTGAACACACTCCCTCCAGCGGAAGCTCAAAATTCCCCTGTCCTGCTGTCCCCTGGGTCTAGTTTGGAGTTTTTCTACTTGATACTCTGCCCTCCCCCTTCTCTAAGAATGCTAGGACCTTTGATTAGGCTTGACTTAACAAGACAGGGTAGACACTCTATGCAGCAGGTTCCTATGTATGAATCATAAGCTGCAAGTTACTTCTCTGCACATTTTCTCGTTGACTGCCGCTGTCAGCCTCTGACAGTTGTGAGAGCAAATTCCCTAGGAGAAACCCAAAAGAGACATTTAAAGGTCTCACTCAAGCTCTTAGAACAGCCTAGAAGTGATTGCCAAACCGGCAGGGCCAATGTGATGGGTCCCAGTAGGGCCTGCGGAATGACACCGTGGATCCTGCAGGCCCGCCATGCCGCTTCCAGTGACAGCATCTTGTGTTCAACGCATATTTAGCGGGCAAAATAATGCACCGTGAAAATGTGTGAATGCACATTTGCCTGAGAGACTGGAGAGGCTGAGAAAGGGGGGGGGGGGGGAAGGCTGTAAAGAGCATAATGAATGTTTAAGAAGCTTCCAGGAAAGGAGAGGAACTCAAAGGAGTGCGTAAATGCCAAACTAGAGCTTGCAGCATACGACCTGGTGCTATACTTGCAATATATATGTATATGTGTATATGATGTATATGTGTATGTATATGTGTTATGTATATGTATATGTGTTATGTATATGTGTATGTGTATGTATATGTGTATGTATAGGTATAGGTGTATGTGTATGTATATGTATATGTATACTCTTGAACTTGGAGAGAGTCAAGTGGCAAAGCCTGGCTTGCTGACCTTCGAGCTGTTCACATATGTCTGCCAACTATATATCAGCTGTGAGCCCTTAGGGCTCTTTGTCATCATCCTCTGTTTCCTAGTGTATGAAAATTGGCACATTGAACATTTCAGGATGATTGTAAGGACTAAATGTACTAATGCTCGTAGGGAGAACCAGCCACACACCGGGGGATCCAGGCCAGTTCTTCCCTTTCATTCCACTCCTTCTAGCAATGGGAGCGCTCTGTGCATGCACGACCTGTACATGGTTCACAACCCTGTCACCTACACTTTGACCAGGTTCATCCCACAAACTGCCTTCCCCATCTATTCTTTTTTAACCTTTCCTTCCTTACGACTCCATGAGTATATGCTAATAACTTCTTCCGAGGAAGGCACAAAAGTACGTTAAGCAATGTGAGCTCCGTCTTCTGTGGCTGTGTCTCACTGCGGGAGACTCACTTGTCACCCTACACAGAACGAAGGCCAAGCTATCATCAGCTTGAGGTCCATAGATGGGAAAGCATGAGAACAGCATGGTCTGGAAGTGCCGAGCGAGTCACTGACCTTAGAAAAATTGCTTCTTTGGGTATAAACAGTCAGAGTTTCATAGCAGTGTCATTGACGGGCTCCCCACAAGCAGCAGCTGCGTTAGTCACTATGGTAATGCCTCCATGGCTGGGCTAAGCATCCAGAGATGGGCCACTCATCAGGGCCTGGCCCTGGACCTCAGTGTCACCGCTATGGCGAGGGGATGGAACAGGGAAGTGTGCAATCCCCTTTGGCCTTTGTGTTTTGCTCCTCCAAATAAAAGAATTGCTGGAAGAAAATGACCCTGACAGGAGTTTAAGAGGGCATTTATTGGGAGCTAAAAGAGAAGCAAGGTGCACAGTGCACAAGACTGGGATGTGGGGGAGGGGTGTCACAGAATAGACTTGCCAACTGGCTTAGATCCCCAGCCTGGGCAACGGCGGATCCCTCTCAGACTCGAGCTGGAGAAACAGTGAAGCAAAAGGAAACGAAAGCACAGGCTCCCACGTGTAGAGGAGAGACTAAGGCACTGCGTCTGGGCCTGCATTTTTAAAAGACAGACCTACGAGTAGCCTTATTCTTCTCGTCTGGAGGATCCCAGGCCAGCAAGCTCTGTTGCTTCTCTTTAGTCTCCCCATTTCAAACTGGAGTTGATGATGCTGACCCTATCTAGGGGTATTTTCAGTTATTTAGACGAGGCACTGTACCTAAGCATCAAATGCAGTACTGTCAGGGCAAGACGTCACCCAAGGAGTTCCTATAGGTTCCCGGCACTCAGATGGAGATAGCATGCTCACAGTAGCACACAGTTTCAGGAAAAAATAACATACAGCAAAGCTGGGATCCACTGAGGAAAAGGCTGTGCCCTCTCAAAGGCAGTGCCAGGGTGCAACCTTAAGGAAGAGACGCACGTCCTAACAATAGCTTTGTGCTTTTGTGGCTCTTGCAAGTTACATGCTCAGAGGCTGTAATTTATAACCAGATTCAAAGATTAAGTCAAGCTTTAAAACCATGAGCTGAATTTTTCTCTAAGAGCTTATTTTTCTCTAAGAATTACCTTTTATAGATAAAATTACAAGGATGCATTCTTCAGATTTATGGATGAGAGTGCGGTACAGTAGGTTCAAAGCTTAGGGTGCAAGTGTTTAAGGCATACATTTTGGCCTTACACATGATTCCTTAGCTGTTATAATACTTTTTCTTTTGTGGGCTTTATCTAGCAAAGGAAGTGTTTTTTCATTGCAGACAATCTTTAACAGAAGTTCGGATTTTGCCAGTAGAATGGAAATTCTTGACCCTCAGCCAGTAAGATACATAAACCAGAAACTGGGGGTTGAGGACTCTTCTCTTCTGGGGACACTTCTTTGTTCTTGCTCCCTTTCTTTTTCATGAATTTCCCTGTCTGTCTGTCTATCTGTCTGTCTGTCTACCTCAATACCCAGCACAGAACTGGCCCACAGATCATAGCCGAGAAGCCATTGGTACTGTAGTTGCTCAGGAATCGCCTGCACAGAATCTTGGTAAAAATTCTCATCCTTGCCAGGCAGTGGTAGCACATGCCTTTAATCCCAAGCACTTGGGAGGCAGAGGCAGGTAGATCTCTGAATTCTAGGCCAGCCTGGTCTTCAGCAAGGGTTCCAGGACAGCCAGTGCTATGCAGAGAAATTGTGCCTTGAAAACAAAACAAAAAACAAAGAAAATATTTTTAAAAAGGAAAAAAAAAAAAAGACTCACCTGTTTGTGCATTGTACAGACCAGTCAGTCATCCCCTCCTGGGGTGAGTTACCCCACTTTTCTCTGTCCCCTCCATTCTAGTGTTTAGAACACCTGGAACGTGTCTTACGCTAGAGGCATCCCATGGGCAAAGATAGCATCCCAGCCCCAGCCAAGATCCCAGCCCATCTTCCCTCTTCCCTTCCCGTTCCTGTTCTGTCCCTTTTGCACCCACAGAAGACAGGATAGGAGGCGTGGATGACAGTCACAGAGAGAAGCAGCTACATCCCCCACCCTCACTCCAAACTACATTCCCCCCACCCTCACTCCAAACTATATCCCCCCTCCCCACTCCAAAAGAAAGCTTGACAGAGAGGCAGATTAGACCTCTGTAATGGTCCTCTGAGAGAATTTTCTTCCTGATGCTTTTTCAGTCTCTGGTTTTTGTTATCTGGTTTTGTTGGGGGTGTGCTGGGGTAGGGCGAGGCCTGCTCTTACCTAGTGACTTCTCTCTCTCTTTCAATGGGATGTTGTGAATACATTTTCAGTGAGCCTTGCCCTTCAAACTT
This sequence comes from Apodemus sylvaticus, assembly GCF_947179515.1. Lineage (NCBI taxonomy): Eukaryota > Metazoa > Chordata > Mammalia > Rodentia > Muridae > Apodemus > Apodemus sylvaticus. Next base: position 58,033,925 of record NC_067487.1, read on the forward strand.
AACTGTTTAAAGTCACTAGATAAATTTAAAAAAAAAAAAAACCCTCCCCAAACTGTGTACTACTACAATTATTTGGCAAACAGAAGCCTCAACTTTAACCCCTGTGATTGATTTCTGTTAGACAAATTATAAATCTATCTAACCAATTTGCTATTTCCTTACTTAAGGATCTAAACCACAGACTCTTAATTCCTCCCTATGTTAATGAGCAATCTGATAAAAAACTGAATGGTAACCATTATATAATATTTAGGAAAAATCCATCATTATTAACCTTCCCTCCAGAAGAAATCTTGCTGTAAGCACATTTTGCACCTTGTTAGGATCTTCAGGGTTTGTAATGAGTCTGCTTTCAGGCCAACATGCGTCCATATCCCCAGGTTCAGTATAATGTGATTTTAAGTGGCCCTGTCATTAACCTTTGAAAAATGGAAAAAGTTGTAGAAAAATTAACCGAGAAAATCTGTGCTATAGCAACCGCTGTTAGCAAAATCAGATTTCCTGCTGATAAATTATGGGAATTTTTTTTTCACGTTTTGGTTGTAGAAGGTAGGGGGGAAGAATGGACTCCATCACTTCTTCATTTCTCTGCTAATAAATATCCTGCACTGTGTGTCAGCCTGGTGCTGGCTTTGTGCAGAGGGTGGCTCAGCCTCTCAGCCTCGCTTCTCTCCCCATCCAGGTGGTGCCTATGAAGTGAAGCAGCATCGTTTCTTCCGCTCCTTAGACTGGAACAGTTTGCTGAGACAGAAGGCGGAATTTATTCCCCAACTGGAATCAGAGGATGACACAAGTTATTTTGATAGTACGTGCATTATCTGACATCCTTTGGCCTTTCCTAGATTTAAAAAAAAATAGTTCATCTCCCACTTCGCACCTTCCGATCTCATCTCGTACCTACAAATTCTAGAAAACTCCATGTGGTTCTGCTCCAGGTACTCACAGGGTAGTTGTCTCTGCTAAACACAGAAACTCTGAGTAACCCAGACTGTTCCCAAACCTTCCTCCGCAGCTCGGTCCGAGAAGTATCATCACATGGAGACGGAGGAGGAGGATGATACCAACGATGAGGACTTCACTGTGGAAATAAGGCAGTTTTCTTCCTGTTCACACAGGTTTTCAAAAGTGAGTAAGACAGGGTATCGGCGTGCAGAATCTTGGGGAGACCACCAGTGGCTGGTATCCAACTCAGCCTGACCTAGTAAAAGCGCCTGCCCTTGGTGGGGTGTGAGGTCTCCAGCACTTGAAACTCCTGGTTAGTTGGGGAAAATGGTCTCATATTCTTGATAAGCAGCAGTTTCCACCCCATAGACTTTGGGAGTTTGTTGTTGCTTTAAGGCAAAGATGCCAAAGCTTTGTCGTCTTTCATGATAGTTGTCACTTGGTGAACTTGCCTACCTGGCCCCCAAGGTCTAGCTGAGAGCTAGTCTTTGGAGGCTTTTGTCAATGAGGAAGAACATAGGCATCACTGTGTGCCGAGATCTCCTAGTATGACACAGTACAACACAGGAGTGACGCTCAGTTCTTTGCATGAGCCAATATTCTTGGGAGACACTTGACTTTGGGATAAGAAAGTATTTTGATCAGTAATAGAGGTTATAACTTATACTGGCAAAGACAGTGGGAAGACCACTCATTTTAGAAATGGTAAAAGATAATAAAATTGATTATTGAGAGAGATCCCTTTTTATAAACTCAGGTAAAATTTAAAAACCGACAGACACATAACCTGATTTTTTGGTAGGTTAGGAACCCAGGGATAATGGAAATAAACCCTGAGGGCACCCACCTCCTTTCTGATAGCCTCAGTTACTACATCTCTGTGGTTGCATGGCATTTTTGCATGATTCTTCCTTAGGAATTCTATAGCAATTCATGATTTTTAAAGCACTCTGTACATTTTCCTGAGTGATTACCCAAAATGCATCTGCAAATCAGCTGGTGCTATCCCTGTCTGTTCAAAGGACCAACACAGGGGCAGGGATTTCCCTGAAGTCTTATAGCCAGTGTGTCCTGAAGCAAGCTTAACTAACATCCGATGGGTACTCAGAACATGACCCCGCCTCTACCCTCTCAGGACCCCTCCTGAACAGCTTGCTTCTTTACTTTGGAAAGCATTTTATTTTTCCTAGCTCCTGTTCCTCATCCTTTTCTAACTCTACAGGTAGTAGGAAGCCCCAGGCCCATTTCCAAGAGAACAGTAAATAGCTGGAGGGCAAATGTTGTGTACTAGATGTTCTGGGCTTTCCACATTCCCATTTTTACCTCTGTGTACTTCCTGTGAGACTGTGGGCTAAGAGGCCTCTCAGCCTAAGCTTTAGTCTCCTGCACCAGCAGCTGTCTAACTGATTTATTTGCAAGCCAAAGGTCCCTGCTTAGCTCCCTCATTCTGCAGAACCAACCCCACTCTAAGTCCTGAAACACACCATCCCTTCCTCTATCCAGCACCTGACTGGTGGCCGTCAAACACTTTCTTTTCCTTATCATGTTCTCTTCTGGTTACTTTTTGAGCCTGAAGTCAGTCAGAAATGCACATTGATCCCAAAACCATGAAACCCGAGAGCATCTACGATTGATTCTTCTTTGTAGATACAGAGTCCTTGAGATTTGGTCAGTTCAGCTTCCCACCTGAAAAGAATGTGCCTCCGTACCTTAACTTTTCTCTCTTGTGGCATGCGCACAACATTGTTAGTGTTTTCCACACGAAGGCCCTAGCTTACAATTTTTTGTTTTATTTTGCTTTTTAGAGACAGGGTTTCTCTAGGTAGCCCTGGCTGTCCTGGAGCTCACTCTATAGACCAGGCTGGCCTAGAACTCAGAAATCTGCCACCCTTTGCCTCCCAAGTGCTGGGATGAAAGGTGTGTGCCACCATGTGTGGGTCCACCAGTTCCCACTTTTACTTCTATATATTCAGGTTTTTTTTTTCTTTTCCCTAAGACTTGTACTTTTTCTGGCATACTCTTTTTAGATGTAGCTTGTAATCAATGGTTATTCGCCCGCAGGTTTTCAGCAGTATAGATCGAATAACTCAAAATTCGGGAGAAGACAAAGATGACTCTGAGGACAAGACCAAAAGCACAACTTTGCCATCCACAGAGACACTCAGCTGGAGTTCTGAATACTCTGAAATGTACGTGAGAAGCCTCCCAAGGGCCCTCATAAATGCTGGGGCAGTGCGTCCGAGACCTACCGCCTGAGTTCCCACTCCAGTAGCTCTCAGACAGCCCCCAAAGCATGTATTCCTTCCATGTCCCCTGCTTGTGCTGACACTGGGTATGGTACCGTGAGAACCATTGCTTTAGACATACATTGGTTAGGATTACCCAGCTTCCCTTTAACCTGGGTTTCTCAAGCCAAAGTTACCCCTAACGGTTCCCTGGAGGTGGAGGTGGAGGTGGAGGTGTGACTTGTTCTTGTTCTTTCTTAAGGCAACAGTTATCGACATCCAACTCTTCAGATACTGAAAGCCATAGATGCAAGCTCAGCTCTGGCCTGCTTCCCAAGCTGGCTATCTCCACAGAAGGAGAACAAGATGAGGCTGTCCCTTGCTCTGGAGACCCCAGAGAGGAGCCAGAGAAACCTGTCCTTCCTCCTGAGGAGTGTGCTCAGGAGGAGCCCGAGGTCACCACTCCAGCCAGCACCATCAGCAGTTCCACGCTGTCAGGTAAGTGTGGTTATACTTGGTCTGCTCGGGGACCCTACTGTCAAGTGGCCCTACAGACTCGATGAGTCCTGGGTTTTACCTGGCCAGACAGACCATCTGGACAGGTGTTCTCTCTCCTCTTCTTCCGTGGTAAAAATTCCTAAGAACTCTGGTCAGTTGCCTCAGCTACATCCCCAGTGCTGAGCCTTTCAACAGACTCACCTGGCCTTCAATTGGACTTTGAGGACACTAAACACTGCCCACTTCAATAGGGTCCTCTGGTGGCAGGCAGAACCTGCCAAAAAAGCATGTCCTAGGCTGCTGATGCAAAGACACAGCTTGTAGAATTGCACCCAACTTAGAATGAGGGACAGTGTCACATGGACCAACCATCACATTTACTCTTGAAAATGGCTCTAGTCATCTACACGATGAACTGTGGGCTGTCCCTCTAGCCCTGCGCTGAATGGTAGCATCGTTGAAGGGGTTAGCTCCTGTTTCCAGTCATGTACCAGACATACCTTGTTGTACGGTCCCTTGCCACTAAGGGTAGCATACTGAGGGTAGCAAAGTCCTTACAAGGTGAGATTCACAGGACATGTGTGAGGGGAGCCAGAAGTCCCACCATGCCTCCCCTGGTGTCCTGCTACATCTAAAGTCCTGCCTGCACCGAATTGACACTTCCCAGGCTGTGGCGAGTGGAGTCAGACATTCCCGAAGCTTCTCTGTCTGCTGGGGTGAGGCCAGTGTCTAGGTTTCTCTTTGAAGGCACTTCTGTACATTTATGTGAAGTAAGCTTCCTGTCAACAGGAGCATCGTCTTCAGACTCATTTAAAGTCCTTAATTCCCCATTATCCATTCCTGGCCCTCAACAGTGGAGGGGTTTTCCTTAGACAACCAGACTTTGACCTTCTTCTCTAAGAACACCATTTAGGTGCATTTACAATATCACTCGCTTTATAAAGGTTGTGCGACAGCATATCCTTCTGCAAAGCAGTGCAGGTTTATACTTTTTTTTTTAAGCAAAAAATGGCTTTGACTTTACAGTTATTGTAATCAGTGTTTTCATTATGCCATATTTAATATGCTATACTAATAAGCATAAATGATTCTAAGAGTTTCCATCAACATTTTTAAACTGAATGTTGACAGTGAAAGACTGAAGTGTATTTTTAAACCGTATTTTTAAAAATTCACTCTTATTTAAAAATCCATGCTTATAGTTCACGTGGGAAAATAATACTGGCTTTTTTTCTCTCTCTTTATACCTCAGTTCTGCTTCCATGCTGGTTAACCCAACTTTTTCTAACTATGAAGCCAAGATAATAGTATTGTAAAAATAGTACAAGGACATCATATTACTCTAAGCTTCCTGGTCTTCCTTATCTTACTATTCGTGTCAAATGTAAGGGGCTCGGGATTTTATATTCCCGGTAGTAGGGGTCTCTGTCTGGCTCTCGGTGGCCTTACCCTGAATACAGAGTATATTCAACTCCATGTTGAAGTTCTTATTTGCCATATCTCAGTGTCCTACTCAGGACTCCTCCAACTCAGAAAGGTAGGAGGCGAAGGGAGGGAGGGGAAGCGATGTCTAAGTGCTTGATTGATTGCTTCCATAATTAAAAATACCTGCCAAGGTCCTGCCATGCGTTTTGATTAATAGAGTCAACCCAGCTTTCCTTAATCTGTCTCCCCCATACACATACTAAAAAATAATCAAAGACCGTGGGGGCTGGCCGCCCAGGATCGAGGGATGAGAGTTGATTTGCTTACAGCCGAGGGTAATTAAGGCGCCTGAAAAGCATGGCTGTAGTAAAATTAAATTTGTTGAGGTTTATATTGCTCCGCCATCAAAAGGAAGGAACCCTTGACATTTAGAGAACATTAAGGTGACATTAGTAAGCGCCACTGGCAGAAAGAGGCCCTTGCTCGTGCGCGGTGCTGTAAGATGGGGCAGTAGGGAAGGGAGCAGGAAGGATGAGGGAAGGAGATAAACATTGTGCCCCCATCCTGACATTTGGGAAAGCACGCACTGGTGCCTGTTTCGCCTTTCTCCCTGCCTACCTTGGATTCGAATCCCCGAGAAGTGAAAAAGTTGTGAAGTCAAAGCTGCGACTCTCATACACTCCCAACAAATTATTCACTGCGAAGAGACGCTGCTTTTCCTTTGCCCATTTTCCTTTCCCCTTCTCCCGTCTGAACCCGCTCAGAAGGGAAGGGAGTCATCTGAAGCCAAAACTCAGTGTAGAGAGAAGTGCCCAGCTGGTGAAACAGCCTAGATCCCGCCCTTCCCTCAGAGCTTTCAGCGAACAGAAGAGGAGACGCACTAGTAGACAAGAGTGGGGCTTTCCCAAGGACTGAAAGGCTGTTGGTATCCGCCTTAAGATTTCCTTATCCATTGGCCCGGTGGGTTGTAGTAATAAGTGACAGCAGGGTCGCTACCTGCTGTCATCATGGTTTATATTCCCGAATAAAAGACATACACACAGCCTTTATATTTTAAAATGCCTTGAACAAGCACAACAGCCGGCCCCTGCCTAACCTCCAATGATTAATCCTCCACCACCTGACTAAACTCTAGGTTCTATCTTGGCTGTTCTAGACCCAGTTGGCCAGCCTCTAGGCCACGCTGTCCCACGCCTTCACATGGTGGCTGTGCCTCTCTGTCCTCCCCTCTCCTCAGGCATGGCGTCTCCCTTTTCCTCCACACTCTATATCTCCTTCCTTCTCTCCCTGCTCCCAGTCCCAAATCCAGGAAATCCTAAAACCTTGTCTCTCTCTGCCCTGCCCAACCCTTGGCTGTTGGCACCTTTATCTACCAATAGTTTTGGGGAGAACATAATTAGTTTCTGTAATACAAGCAGGTACAAGTGGGTGTTGTTATGGAAGCCCAGGAATCTTTACTGTTCCCACGGCGCAGCCCTTGGTATCCACATCTACCCCCTTAGACAGACCCAACGGGTATGTCCTTTCACAAACCAGGGCCAGACAAGGGCTGTGCAGTCGAGCAGGGTGTGTGTCACAATACGTCCACTTAGGCCAACTCCTGCCCAGGCAGTGAATGATGTGTGGTCAGCATTTTAAGAGGAGCTGGCTGGTCATCTAGAATATACATCTATGACAATAACATGAATGAGTTCCATGAACAGGACACTTAGAATGTACAATTAAAGAATTTTATGTTTTATCTCGAAACATAGAATCAGAGATAGTCATGAGATCTGGACAGAAAAAAGAAAAAAAGAAAGGTGTTTATTGGTGATTTTAAAACCAGAAGACATTTAACTTGGTGTGTAAAGAACAGTTAGGAATGCGAGTCACTGCTCAGTGCGATTCTGAGGGACACAGCGTGATTCTCTTCCTGAGAATCCCCTTACTCTCCACCTCCGTGGTTCTCCTTCATGTTTCTATTGTCAGGGGGAAGTCCTAATGTTTTAACGTAAAAATAACTCCACTGTATGTTAGGGGTTAATAAACAGATGAAGAAAGGCGTGTCTTAGATTGGGGTGGAGGAGGAAGTCACGGAGACCTAGCACATGACAGTCTAGATGGAAAGCTGGGAAGATGGGCTTTGCCACTAAGCAATGTCTGTGTCCTTTCCTTGGAAACTTACAAAGAGCTTGGACTGAGAACAGGCATGGAAGGAATCAGAGACATTTTGATACATACCTGGCCCGTGGTATCTTAGGGACTTGGCAGGAAGTGACACAGACATGACCTACAGAGTGACTAAATAGTGTCCCCATGTCAAACTGACCAGCAGCATTCCTGGCAATCACTAGTATCTATGAGGGGGAGGCTGTTGGGTTTATAGGATGGACTCCTTGAAGGCCCAGAGGAGGGGATTCTTGGGGGCTTCTGAAATATAGATGATAGGAAGTTAGTCTTCTGGTCGAATGGAATCTTTAGAAACTTTACCTGACTGTGCACAGGAGAATGAAGCTCCGCCATCTTTTCCTCCTCCACAGGATCTCTCTCAAGCCAGTTGTTTCTCACGTTCAGCCTGGCACATCTGGACCCTAGGAGGCACGTGGGAATATCTCAGTTTGTCCGCCTTTCTCTCTGTCCTCCCGCCTCCACCTCTCCTCTCCTAACTTTTCCCGAATGTTTTTATTCCTTCTTCTTTATACAGTTGGCAGTTTTTCAGAGCACTTGGATCAGATAAATGGGCGAAGCGAGTGTGTGGAGAGTACAGATAATTCCTCAAAGCCATCCAGTGAACCTACTTCTCACATGGCTCGACAGCGCTTAGAAAGCACAGAGAAAAAGAAAATTTCGGGGAAAGTCACAAAGTCCCTCTCGGCCAGTGCTCTGTCCCTCATGATCCCAGGAGGTAGAGAGACATCCATCGACTTGCATGAAATTGTGTGATTTGTGCACGTGATTCCTTCCCTCCTCCCCCAGTCTGGAATGCTGATTGAAATGCAAAACTGCATGAGGCAATCACCAAGTGGGACCCCAGGACAGCTCTCAAGAGCTGCTGCCAACACACCTGTGAATTTTCCCTCTAGGACCTCTGGGGCAGCCAGAGGAGAGCATGTGCCTCTCCGTCTCAGCTCACATTCTGTATCTGAGGAGGAGGCTAGAGATGTTTCTTTTCCATGAAGGCGGGTTTCATTCGTTTTCTTAAAGCCTTTTCTCCCCACGAGCTAAATAATGAATCTCCCTCCCTGGGATAATTCTTCTGTAGACCACGTACTGTGTATATACTTTAGAGAGCTGTTTACAGCCCGCGTGTTGGAAAGCTAGGTATGCTTTGCTTCATCTAATTAATGAGGAAACAGACACAGAATGTAAGCTTCATGCTTCTGGAGATGGCAGAGACTTTCTTTACAGGAGGTAGCAAACTAAGATGTTTTCCAAATCTGGTGGACTCAGCTTTATTTTCCGTTACTAATCTCTGTCCTGTTTTTGGAAAAATCAGACTTAATTATGGTTTTGTTGAATTACTGTGTTTTCCTACAACTTAGTTTGCATCTACTGATCAGTAAGTCTGAGTAATTCCCCTGGCAGAGACAAAATATACACCCTGCTGATCATGATATTATGCAGAGCGGGGATGGGGAGGACCTGGAAATTGAATTATTCTATAAATGTCATATATTGGGGAAGAATTCAAGCTATATAACATATCAAAGGGATTGCTTTTTTTTTTTTACATTTTTATTTGTGCAAAAAACCATTAAGGCATTATGTAAATGCCTTTGCTAGGAAACACCACATTTTGCCCCATGAAGCATACAGCTCCTGTTTGTATAGTCGTACACAGTTCAAAGGTGCCCCCGGTACCCGTGTATATCAGGGAAGGGCAGTTCAGTGTGGTCCCGTCCATCTGTACAAGCAAGTAAAGTGGCCTGCACGGTGGAAGCCACCCTATGTGCAGAAGAAAGGGAGGCCCGCCGTGGTTAAGAAGGGAATCCTGTCCTTCCCACAGTTTGAATCCTAAGTGTCTTTCCTGTCCTCTGCTCACATGTCACAAAGGTCTCCATCCACAGTGACCTTTTTTTTTTACCTGGCCTTTGGATTAGACAGAAAAGCATCAGAAAATCGAGACAATGTGACACATGTAGTCAAAGAACACTCGAGGTCATATACTTAGCTTTCTTCTTGTTCGGTTAGCAGAAGACTTAGAACACAGGTAATATGGACGCTTTCACCTTAGAGTGGCCATATTGGGTCTTGCCATGCCCTTGTGAGTCTCCAGTATTACTGGGCACATCATTACCTTGGAATACACACACAGACACACAGACACACACACACATTTCATAAGTAGTTAACATCCACATACAATCACGTAGAATGAGCTTGCATCTTAATTTGACTCTAGCTGCTGTAACACTCAGATAAGTTATAAACAGGAAATCTGTTGTTGGTGGCTGAGAAACCCATAGTCAAGGCCTCAGTAGATACAATGTCTTGTTTCACATAGACAGCATATCTTCCAGGTTCTCCGGCCTCTTCCAGAAACACAGTAACCCCATCACCAGAGGCAGAATCCTCATAGTCTAATTCATTATTTTTCAAATACTCCTCTGAATATTGTCACCTTGGTGGTTAGGTTTTGGCTTCTGAGCCCTGGAGAATGCAAATGTTTCCTTTCACAACAGAGTAGTATGAGTGGTATGAGGAGATGTGAACTGATTTGCTCTTAACACATGCATCTGACCTTCCTTACCCTTGAAGAAACATTTTTCTTCGAAGCTACTATATGAAGAGGAGCGGCTGTAACCGTAGTCATTCTTTCATAGTTAAGTTTCTCAACTGAAATATGTTAATATGGACTAGCTCAGTAATGTCACAAAAAGCAGCTGGTACTTGGTTATTGCTTTCCTGGCCATGTGTGTTTGGGGAGTCATGTTATATTGTTTAGTGTATGATTTGGAGAATAGTATTTCTTATTATATACTTAGTCTGCTCTTATAAAGATACACTATAAGCCCATGCATCTATAAACTACTTATTTCATTGAAGTAATCTAAAGACACCACAGCCAGAAACATCTTTGTGTAGCACAACTAAAAATTCTTAATTGTAGAGTATTGATTGAAACATTAGTAAAACCAGAAACACTTTTGATATTCCTCACCACGCTTGAGTTTCGCATCTATACCTGTTAGCAGTCAAAGCACTTTCTGCATTAGTTCTCATTTTGCTCTTAGGAACAAAAGGACTTATTTATGACCATTCTTTGTTTTCCTGGTTATGGTGGGGCTCCCCGTGGGAATCTTGGCCGTGGCCCAGATTGGCGTTGATGCCAGCTTCTTCCTTGCAGATATGTTTGCTGTATCTCCATTGGGAAGTCCAATGTCCCCACACTCTCTGTCTTCAGACCCTTCTTCTTCACGGGATTCTTCTCCCAGCCGGGACTCTTCGGCAGCATCTGCCAGTCCCCACCAGCCCGTCGTGATCCACAGTTCAGGAAAGAACTATGGATTTACCATCCGAGCCATCCGAGTGTATGTAGGGGACAGCGACATCTACACGGTGCATCACATCGTCTGGGTAAGAACAGAGCCTCTCTTGTCTACTTTCTTTCTAAGTAGCCTGGAGTGTATGCCTGTTGAAGAAAGTATAGTTGATCTTGATGTGTTTTCTATTTCTGCAGCACTTGGGAACCATTTTATTTCCCTTTTAATGTCCTTGTCTCTCTTTCTATGGTAGAATTGGGTATAATCCACACTAGTCATTTTACCCAACTCTGCCCCAGTTTCCGTAATTGCTTACCCGTTCTTATATACCAATCTGATGAACATAAAGATCATCCTCTCTGTATCCCTATATTGTCCTTTATATATATATATAAATATAAAATTTTCAGTTATGTATATGTCTGAGTACAATAGGCCAGAGGTGCTGTTTAACCCAGAGCTTGAGTTAGCAGACAGTTGTGAACCACCTAGCATGGGTTCTGGGAACTAAGTTCATATCCTCTGCAAGAACAATGCTCTTACTGTGAGCCAGCTCTCCAGCCCCTGTCCTTTTGCATTTTTTTCTCTTGCTTTTCAAAAATTACATTCTCACTCACTCGAGATTTTTTTTAAAGAAACATGGACATTCTCCAATTTTAGAACAATATCAGAAAAGGAGCCATGCCTTTTTGAGTCCATCTAAGGAGCTTAGGGTCATTCCCAACGTGACTTCAAACATCCTTGCAGAAGAAACAATAGGCTTCAGGGTTGTGATTTGTTGGCTTATGAATATGTTCTCTCCTCTTGGACTACAGAACGTAGAAGAAGGAAGCCCCGCCTACCAGGCAGGACTGAAGGCTGGGGATCTGATCACACACATCAACGGAGAGCCGGTGCACGGCCTAGTCCACACAGAAGTTATCGAGCTCCTGCTGAAGGTACTGTCTTCCTATGTCCTGGCCATGCAGAGGCAGCAGAAACCCCAAGGAGTCCGCACTGTGAGATGGTCAGGTTCTCTGTGGCATGGCTGGCACCAGAGCCAGTCCCACCACCAGGAGGACCGTAGTGGTCCGGAGCCTGACGGGAAGCCAAGCGATGACGACCTCTCGGGTTTTAAGCTGTGAAAGGGTGTCCTTGAGCCTAAGCTCTTACTGCCTACTCCTGCTTCTCACTACCAATCCTACCGAGTGTCTTTTTTCATAGGCCTCACCTAGTAGATTCCATTGGGGAATCACTAGTTCTAAGGGTGAACGTCAGTAGGTGTTACTCTAGCGGAGGAGACGAAGTACTGAGTTAAGTGCGAAGGCAGAGGCGGAGGCAGAAAGGTTCTAAGAGTTGGCACTCCTTTGAAAGACAGAACTTTAGATGTATTTACATGTGCTCCAAATGTTAAATGGAAGAATGGTCCTAGCAGTTTCGGGGTTCCTCTCCCTCCGTCTCCTTCACGTGCCAAAGTTAAATTTCTATGGGGATCATTTCCTACTTAAAGGGCACATGGGATGGAGCCCATGGCTCCAGATCCCAGGGAGCAGGAATATAAATGCAGAGCTGTGCACATTTATCCTCTCGGTCGAGCCTTTTGTGATCCTTGATTTGCTTCGCACTAACCCCAGAATATAAAGTCAAAGATACAAAGATAGCTGAACTTGAATTTGACTTTAAATTTTTCTCAGGAAAAAAAAAAGCCTGCTTTACCTAGGACAAGAATCACAGTCCGTCCTTACACAATTTTTGGACAACCTCTTATTTCATGACCAGCTAGAGAGATTTGAGCCTCACCACCACCAACAAAAAAACTCATTAGGGAGACAGAGGATAAATGTGTACAACTATAAGCCCCTGTGTGTGGATTAAATAACATTTGAGACTTCATAAATATTGTTGATTCAGGGATAAGGGTTGTTCTTTGCTCACGGAGAGTACAGGACATGTATCTGAGAAAAACAACTTAATTATCCCAGGCTGAAGCAGAGACGGAACATTGTGCTTCTAGAGAGAACATCCTAAGTGGGGAAAGGCATTCCAGGGGAGTGACAGTGACGTGGAACTTGAAAGAAAATAAGGAATTTGAAGGCACTGGGAGAAGAGTGGGTGTGCGAAAAGTCTTTCAACACAGATGTGTTTAAATGCCTGTCCCCGTCCCTCCCCTCTCATTCCCCAGGATCATCCAAGGACCAGTTTTCAAAGGGCTTAGGGTCTAAGGGTCCAAAAATCAATAGCCTCTGCATCCTAAGGTCCAGGGTGAGCTAGTGGATAGAAATGTATTCTTCCTTAACTCATGGTATTAAAAATTGGCCTTCAGTGTAGTGCTCAGCGAGTTTATAGAGTTAAAAATGAATCACAGCGTTCTCCTTTATATCCCAATGTGACAACAGGAAGATGGATCACATAGCAACTTCAGGTTTGAGAACTTAGTTCTACACAGCAATCCTTTCTTTTAAGTTCTGTCTAACTAGGGAGGGATAACATTCCCAGTTAAGCAAGCATCCCAGAGTTTGGAGGCCGGGCAGGACTGCTGACTTTTGAGATTCCTGGGCTGTGAAAGTCACCTGACCACCTAGGACAGACATCAAGAACGAACACAGACTGCTGATTCTCAATAGCCACTTCACCCACAGTCTGTGATCCTGTGTTCCCCTGACTTGTAGATGAGAGCCTAGAATAACTGGAGAGTTTGTCTCCTATTGAGAGCTTGTCTCCTGTGTTTTTCAGTTTTGTGGGGACTGTTAAGGACAGAGGACAAAGAAGGACATGATCTCCAACGTCTCTGTGGCCCTATCTAGGAAGCTCACTGTGTGTGACCATTCATACTACCAGTGCCTTACATCAATGATATTTCTAAAGCAAATTTTTGTTTGTGTGTTTGTTTGTTTGTTTGTTTGTTTTTTGTTCTGTGTAACCTTGGCTGTCCTAGAATTCACTCTGTAGATCAGGCTTGTCTCAGACTCATAGAGATCCGCCTGCCTCTGCCTCCCAGAGTGCTGGGATTAAAAGCATGTGCCGCCACTGCCTGACAAGCTAAAGGAACATATAAGGTATAAGTGGTAATTGCCTTAGCACTTATAGCTTCCTATTGCTTAGCAACAGTTAGCTTCCTATTGCTATGATAAAGCCCATGTTCAAAAGCTACTTGGAGATGAAAGGTTCTGTTTCCTCTCAGAACTTATGGTCAGTCCATGATGAGGAGATGTAAGAGCAGGAACCTGGAAGCAGAGACTGAAACAGGCCATGGAGGAACACTGCTTCCTCAGGCTTTGTTCCTATTTGCCCCAAGACCGTCTGCCCACGGGTGGCACAGTCACCACTAGGCTCTCCTACATCAATTAAAACTCAAGAAAACCTCCCACAAGATAGTCAGATGGGGGGCATTTTCTCAGTTTACCATTTCTCTTCCTAGATTACCCTAGTTTGTGTCAAATTGATTAAAAATCCTAACTAACTAGCACAGATATAATTATATAATCTACATATATCGTTATTACATTGTATACATATATTATATATACATATATATGTACTTTTACATAATATATATTGCACTCTTCATAACAGTAGTTTGTTATACTGCAAAATAGCTCCTACCTCAGCCTGTATTTATTTCATAGCATATAGATGTTTATGGTAGAAGAACAATTAAGTTGAATCTATGTTGTATCTTAACATGATTCCGAATTTCTAAACCTCTCTTCTTGCTTCTGTGAGAGTGTATATGTAGTCCCCCTCCCCCTAGAAAGGTTTGGGAAATGTCTTAGAGAACCATCTGGCCCTCTGTGTGAACTTTTACCTCACCTTGTGACTATGATCACCTCCTACAACCTACAGCTCCATCACAGGGTACAGTCACCGTGGGTCACTGCAAGGGCGCAGGCATGATAAGGGTATACCATGCCTTGGCACCTTCTGCCGCTATAGAATGCTCCGGCACCGATTTAAGGCAGTAGATCCTGCCTCTGCTTCATACAGGAGGAACTCAAGGGCAGTAACTAGTGTAGCAAAACAAAGAAGATGCTAGGGATTTAATTTTCGTCCATTGAACTGCAGAATCTAGCAGCTTTCTTCCAAACTTAAGCAGCAATTCTTGAACAAAGAGTGTAAAGTGACCAGCATTGTCACACTGGGGTGGCAGCTCTGTTCAGTATTCCTGGGTGTCGTTCCCATGGTCTTTCATACTTGCTAAGCATCCCATGGCATCCTCAGAAAACAGTGGCAAGATCATGAGTGGGGCTGTATATACACATATAGAAGCACATGAACGACATATATCTATTAGATTGAGAACACTGAGAGCACTTTCCACATCCCATTGCTGCACATTTAGTCCCATTTTCCCCTACAGTGTTGAAGTAGGCCTGCTGTGGAAGCTTCAGCTCACAAGTACAGGGAGGTGGATCCAGTAGCAGTCAGCAGTGTAGACTCCTGAGATGAGTGGATGATCATTCTTGAGGGGATGGTCAGCTCCCTCACACCGTCCCTTCGAGAAGAGCTTGATCGCAGGGCAGCTTCAATCTTTCTAAAAGAACTTCATGGTCTTTCTTTATACCCTTCAGTTAGAACTTCATGGTCTTTCTTTTACCCTTCAATCATAGATGGAGACCATATTGTCCCAGTTTTTAGCTCTTGCTCAAATGATAACATACCAGGATACCATGTCACCACTGCAATTCAGATCTCTTTGATCAAATCCTTGGTGCATAAGAGAATCCTTAGGCCTCCTCAGTACTTGGTTCAGGAACTTCAGGAACTCTGGGAGCTTAGAGAAGGGACAACCAAATGGTGAGAGTGTCTTCCTTCCATATTTTCCTTGTATTTCCAGAGCTTTGGGCTAAATACTGCAGGAGTCATCTAAAACAACACAGGAACATAGCTAATGGGGAGCTGAGGTTATGGTTCAGTTGGTAAAGTGCTTCCCTCGCGAGCATGGGGACTTGAGTTTGGTCCTCTAGAACAGTGATCCTCAGCCTTCCTAATGCTGTGACCCTTTATTACAGTTCCTCATGTGGTGGTGACCCCCAGTCATAAAAGTATTACATTGCTACTCCATAACTTTAATTTTGCTACTTTTATGAATCCTAATGTAAATATCTGATAGGCAGGATATCTGATATGTGACCCCTAAAGGGGTTATGACCCACAGGTTAAGAACCACTACTCTAGAACCATATGGGGTACAGACACCTGCATTCAGTGGCTCTTGTGTTCTCACCACTGGGGAAGCAGAGACAAGAGTGCCGTTGCCTTTGCTGGCCAGCCAGGTTAGCCTGCTTGGTGAGTTTCAGATCATATATCAAGAAACAAGGATGTCTTCTGACCTCACATGTGCGCACGTGTGCATGCGTGAACACACACACACACATGATCATACACAACACTCATACACATATATAGCTAATGAAGCCAGAGTACTTGGCACCTGCCAGGCTCTGCTGGGTTTTACACAAATTCATGTGACCCTCTGTTCTTCTCTGAGGTAGATGTTATAAATAAAAGTTTCCCCATTTTCAGGACACACAAACCAAAGCAGAGAGACATGAGCAAGGCAACCACAACCATCTGCTAGGATGATGATTTCAACCCAGGCAGTGTGAGTCAGAGGCCGTGCTTGCAATGCCTACCACACACGTCTCCAACACAAGCATCTAATTACCAGTACCTCGTTGTCTAATGCTCACACTAGGAAGGCCTAGCAGCACCGGGCTGTAATCAAAGCGCTAAACATAAGGAACGGGCTGCAAACGTGGCAGAAGTTCAGAAGAAGGAAAGACTACCAGCACACACCAAAAAAGCTCAAGAGAACCGGGGTTAATCTGTGCAGGCCTTAAAAGATAGCTGGAGAGTTAGTGTGTGGAAAAGTAGATTCGGGATAGTCCCGGCAACATGGGTAGAAAGGCAAATGTGAGGTGGGTGGGTGGGTAGGTGGGTGGGTCTCAGGTGTTGTGAAGTACACTGTGAGCGTAGTAGGTTGAAGCGCTGGTTCATGCTGGGGTGAGGTGTGCAGGCTGGAGCTAGGGCAGAGGATGAGAGTCAGGGCTGCAACACAAGGGAGGCCAGAAGGAAGAAGTCCTGCCCCAGCTGAGCTTCCCTAAGAAGATGAGACAGAACCTCAGGTTCTCGTAGCTCTTGCTGTAGCTAGGTGGATCCACTAGGTGGCAGGCTTCACAAATAGCACCCAATAATTTTTATTCATTTGCCATTTCTCCCGATGTTTCTGATTAATATTTGCACGATGCATCTTGTGCATTTTTATTACAAGAACAGTCTTTGGTGTATGTATATCCGTCAAACAAATTGCTTTTTGAAAAGGCATAGGTAGAAACAAACAAAAAGTAGGTTGAGTTTTTGTTGAAGGAGGCATTTATTCCGAGCCTCACAATGTGCTGAGTCAGCGCACTCATGATTTGTTCTCTATTTATCTTACACAATTTCATCATGCCTATGCGTCCTTCATTTCTCACTGACCTAGTTCTCTGAGCATGCTCCACTTGGGCCATGGTGGGTCGCTGACCACCACTGTGATGAACACAAGGCAGACACTGGAGAGGTAGAGGGAACCAGGCACCCGTTGCCCATGAGGAACAGCTTGGGAAGGAGGAGCACTTGGGGATGAAGGAAAGAGTAGCCAGGCTTTGACGGTTCCATTTACCATCATGACTCTGAGAGCAAGAATCTTGGGACCCTTGAAACTGTGTCGTTATCTACAGTCTGACAACAACAGTCCTTTCTCACCTCAGGAGTAGTGACCCAATCCGCGGATCTGGATTGTAAGAATAAAGATTATACATGGGAATGGCCTTAAAACTAAATTGTATTTTTAAAACACCAGGTGGCATTGTTAGCCTCCTACAAAGATATGACAGTCTGAGCCAGGTGTGATGGGACATACCATAATTCTAGCCCTCCAGAGACTGACGAGGAAGGACTGACATATGTTTGAGGCCAGCGTGGGCTATCCTGTGAATTCTGGGTCAGCCTGATCTATAGTGTTAGACTTTGCTTTAAAAGAAAGAAGGGAGGGAGGGAGGGAGGGAAAGAAGAAAAAGAGAGAGAGAGAGAGAGAGAGAGAGAGAGAGAGAGAGAGAGAGAGAGAGAGAGAGAGAGAAAGAGAAAGAAAGAAAGAAAGAAAGAAAGAAAGAAAGAAAGAAAGAAAGAAAGAAAGAAAGAAAGAAAGAAAGAGAAAGAAAGAAAGGAAGGAAGGAAGGAAGGAAGAAGAAAGAAAGAAAAAGAAAGAAAGAGAATTGAATTGAATACAGGCTCCAGTGGCTCATGGGATATCAGCCCTAGTGATCATATGGAGGTGTGTGTGCACTCAGTATAGGACAGTGGAAAAGAACACCCATGTAAGATGAGTGCCCCTTTCATTGATCATGGCCGGTGGGGAGGGTGTTATGATGTCATTGTATAATCATGGGTTCATTCAATTTATGAAGGCCTCCTTCCAAGAATCTTCTATAGTGAATTTCCCATTTGGTGAAAAATAGGCCAACCTCTCCCATTAAAGAAAATATAAATGTTTTAAAGTTTTGCATCTACATGTAAGACACACAACTTTACCTTTCTGTTGGAATTCAGACCCCATCTACCTAAAATATTGTCTGCCAATCTATTATTAGGTGGGAGATTAAACTTCTAAAATGATATGTGAAGGACTACGAAGGCAATAATAAAACACCGTGTGTTTTCAATAAGAAGCTGAAGTAAAACATAAACAAAGAGCTCCTGGAAGCAGTGGTTGTCAGCCTGCGGGTTTTAACCCCTGGGGTTTGCCAGCAAGATATCCTGCATATCAAATGTATACATTAGGATTCATAACGGGAGCAAAATTACAGCTTTGAAGTAGCAGCGAAATCATTTTATGGTTGGGGATCACCACAACTGTATTAAAGGGTCACAGCATTGGGAAGGTTGAGGACCACTGCCCTAAAGAAATATAAATAACTGATGAACCATCAACTCATAGAAATGAAACTCAGAAAAGGGTGACAGTGTAGAGACACCAGTAGGCAGCCATTACAAAGCATGTCCTTAGAGAATCTTTGATGAGAGGTTTCCAGACATGGGAGATGGAAAATGGAGAGCTACAGATGTGCCATTGAAATTGTTGATAAGATATGCATATATGTATACGTGCTCAAAGAGTGACTAGTATGCACTAGGGATGATGTAGCTTTGTGATTCAATGCCAGGGTGTTGCTTAGCACCGAGACCCTCGACTGATTCTCACGCCTCCTCCTCAAAAACAATTAAAACCCAGCAGGAAACTGAAATATCATCAGTTGTAGCTGAGTGGAGATTTCAATGATTTTTTTTTTCTTTTACTGATGTTTTCCCATTTTTGTTTTGTTTTGTTTTGTTTCTTATAATAGCATGTGATACTTCCCAGTCAGGGGAAAGAAGGTAGCTATCAGCCCAGCAGAGTTCTACTTTCCCGGTCTCCGTTCCCACCACAGTTATCTTCCCATTGCTCGGTATGGCTTAGAACTTAACTTCTAGGTGATTGTCCTGGCATTTTCAAAAGACCTTGTTGTAGGGCTACGTGTCCTTTCAAGTTTATCATAGCCACTTGTGACTTTGAAAGGCTGTATTTACTCCCTGGCTATTATGACATGCAAGAAGAGACTGGAGGTCCCAGAGTCTCTGCCCACCTGATCCGGCATCCCTAGGCCTGGCCGCCATTCACCTTCACTCCTAGGACCTGCCTAGTAATTCCCACCCCAAGGTCAAGCGAAAGGACCCAGAAGCCCACAGGGAATTATATCACTGTGCATGACCTGGTTAGAGAGCTTTCCCCGTGGGCTGGCACATAACTTCCCAGCTCTGCAAGGTGACAGGTTTTATGACAATAAGAGAGGAACCTTCTAACATCATTACAAATAAAAGTCTCATTCAGTTCTGTCACCCTATGATTTCTAGGTCAAAGAAAAATGTGAAACAGAGAAAGAAGGAAAATATATCAAGCAAGACCAGACAGCTCCTGGGCGCATTTATATTTAATACATATGGATGAAGATGGCTGTTATTTATAGAGTCCTTCCCATGTGTCACACTTGGTGCTAAAGGCTTTGCAAACTCTCATTTACTCCTCTGCTGAGCTCTAGGAGATGGTGGGGTCCTGCTGGGAGCTAGTACAGTGTATGAGAAGCAGTGGAGGCAAGCCGTCCTACCGTACTTGGATTTGACTCCACTATATAGACTCCCACCTACAGCCCACTCACCAAAGAGTTGTTACTTTACCTTCTCCCCATTTGGATTGGCAGGACCTCCTGGGTCCAGCATTATTTAGCAGCAGGGGGGCGGCCGGGCACCTTTACACGACGACGGACCTATCTTTTTACTTGTCTTTGGATCTCTTAGTTCTGATCTTGTGTCTTCACGGGCCTTTCTTTTTTAACACTGCCTCAACTTTTTGTTTTTTTTAATAGAGTGGGAATAAGGTGTCAATCACCACTACCCCATTTGAAAACACATCAATCAAAACGGGACCAGCCAGGAGAAACAGTTACAAGGGCCGGATGGTGAGACGGAGCAAGAAGTCCAAGAAGAAGGAAAGTCTAGAAAGGTAAGTTGGGTCCGGCCTTCTTTAAAAGGTTGGCACCCACCTGTGTTGAGTAAAATATATTCCTTATCAAATACATATGAGAAAGGAATGTTTCACGATGTATAAGAAATGCTATACCACAGTTCACAGTAGGCATTCAAGTTTAATGCATGTATAGCAGAAAGAGTTATTGCTCTCAGTGTGTAGAGATTGCTGTTATTTTTTTAGCATGTGTGCACCCAATGAGAAGTCCTTTGCTGGTTTAAAACTTTTTATATTTTTGTGTTTTTGTGTATCTCCTCATGCTGTGTTTGGAGAGAAATATAAAAGAAGCTATCAAATAAAAGTGCTTTATCAACTCCAGGAATAACAAAGTCATATGAACAGGAACACATGTGGGGCCCACTGAGGCAGAGAACCTGCAGGAGCCACTTAGTAGTCAGGTTGGCGGGGGTCAGGAGAGTGCTATTAGAAGACAGAAGTGACTTTATGAGGGTAACTCTAATTTCATGGTGATGTTGAGGTTCTTCTATTTGGTTTAAGTACTGGGCATTGGGCCTGGGTCTCTTGCCCATGAGCAAGTCTTCTACCACCGAGCAACATCCTTGGCCTCCCTTTTAATTTTTGCTATAATTTTGTTTTGAGATAAAGTCCCAGTTTCCTAGGGTGGACTTAAATTCTCCAGGTAGCTTTATTTAAATTCCTTTTGTAGCTCCCGGTAACTGTGTTTAAATTCATTTTGTAGCCTCGACAGGCCTTGAGCTTGAGATCCTCCAGCAGCCTCAGCCTTCCAATGTGCCAGGATTACAGACCTGCACTTCCTGACTCAGTTTCTCGTTTTTCATGGTTGGATAGCAACAGATAAGCCCTGAGGCTGGAAAATCTAAAATAACCACATAAGCATCTGAGTTATAGAGTGTTATATACACCCCAGAGGCGGAAGTAGAAGCAGGTGCAGGAATAGAAGGTGGTCACTCTGCAGACTGAGAAGAAAGCAGAGTACTTTTTCACGGGCTTACAGAGCCATCTGGCTTCTTTTTATGCGTATGATGTTCTGCCTGCCTATGCGTCATACGCTTGTCTCGTTCCCATAGAGGCCAGAAGAAAGTAGCAGGTTCCCTGATACTGAAGTTAGAGACGGTTATGATCCACCATGTGGTTGCTGGGAATCAAACCTGGGTCCTCAGAACGATCAGCCAATGAGTGTCCTTAACCGCTGAGCCATCGCTCCAGCTCCGCACCTGTCATTTTATCCTAACTACATCTATTTTCCTCCTCTACAAGTTCTAAGATCACTCTGGAAAGGACACTTTATATTTTCACTATTCAGGTTACACAGGAAAATGTTTTAATGTTGAGTATTATGACAGCTATCTGCTAAGCCTACCGGGGCTGGCAGAGGCCTCTGTGGTAAAGGTCCCGTGTGCAGCTACGGCACTGATACGCCTCGGGCAACCATACATTTTGTTCTTATCATGAACTCTTTTAACTCGGAGTGCGCATTTGTGTCTGCCGCCCACCCCACCGCTGCGATGGCCTCGGCTTCACCTTGCTCTGTGCTTTCCGTATAAACACACAGCCTACATTGTGTGGGGCATGGTTAAAAGTCCAAGCACAAGCACAGCAGTCAGCCCGTTACACATAAAAGCCTCAGCCCCAAACCCATTAGCACAAAGTAAGACGATACCCAAGTCAGTAGTCACTGGAAGAGTCTTCTCTTTCAATTAAGTCACATCAATACATACAAGGCATCAGTGTACTCAGAAGTAGAGTTTTAATATTTTATAACTTTCCTACCGTTCCTTGCTGTTTGAAATTAAGACATTCTTCATGTATACTGTCAGCCTTCTAAGCCCCCAGAAAGGTTTCAGCACAGAAGTGGCATGCTGCCATTTAATAGGTCGGCTGTCTTGTCCCTGTGTGACAGGTGGGACTGAAGACTTAGCTCTCTTGAGGATTGCTTTAAGACGGTTCTGAGCCATGTGCTCCTGTCCCCACTCAGGAGGAGATCTCTCTTCAAGAAGCTAGCCAAGCAGCCTTCCCCTCTGCTCCACACCAGCCGAAGTTTCTCCTGCTTAAACAGATCCCTGTCATCTGGAGAGAGCCTCCCGGGTTCCCCAACTCACAGCTTGTCCCCGAGATCTCCAACACCCAGCTATCGGTCCACTCCCGACTTCCCGTCAGGTAAGTAGATCTTCTATCCAGGCAGCCCTAAAGAGGAAGGTATGAACCAGGCAGGGCTTAGGAAAGCAGGCCGAATTGCACAGGACAGAGAGCACTCATGGAGAGGGCACATTTGGGCACCATTCTGCCCCTAAGAATAGAGCTGGTAAGAGGGCTGTGAGGCTTGTGTAAGAAGCCCTCCCTGAACTTCTGGGACCAGGGGTTGTCTTTCCCCAGATCAGGATGGGATGGATGTATAGGAAGATGTGACAAGACATCTGGTTGCTCACGGTCTCATGTTTTCCACCCACAGGTACAAATTCCTCCCAGAGCAGCTCCCCAAGTTCAAGTGCCCCCAATTCTCCAGCGGGTTCAGGGCACATCCGACCCAGCACCCTCCATGGCCTGGCCCCCAAACTCAGCGGGCAGCGATACCGCTCTGGAAGACGGAAGTCAGCTGGCAGCATCCCACTCTCGCCGCTGGCCAGGACGCCCTCTCCAACTCCACAACCTACCTCTCCTCAGCGTTCACCATCCCCACTGTTGGGACACTCCCTGGGCAATGCCAAGATCACTCAGGCCTTTCCTAGCAAGATGCACTCTCCCCCCACAATCGTCAGACACATCGTGAGGCCAAAGAGTGCAGAGCCGCCCCGCTCCCCACTGCTGAAGCGGGTGCAGTCGGAGGAAAAGTTATCGCCCTCCTACAGCAGTGACAAGAAGCTCCTGTGCTCCCGCAAGCATAGCCTGGAGGTGACACAAGAGGAGGTGCCGAGGGAGCAGTGTCAGCGGGAGGTGACACTGCAGAGCCTGGAGGAGAATGTATGTGACGCACCTTCCCTCAGCCGGGCCAGGCCTGTGGAGCAAGGCTGTCTGAAACGCCCTGTGTCCCGGAAGCTGGGCAGGCAAGAGTCTGTGGATGACCTGGACCGGGACAAGCTGAAGGCCAAGGTTGTAGTAAAGAAACCAGAGGAGAAACATGAATCCCACCAGAAACCTCACAGCCTTGCTGGTGATTCAGAAGGCTGTGCTCTCTTCAGGCTGGAGGAGAGAGAGAAAAAAGTGTACCCCAAGGGGTTGGAAAGGTCAGGTCATTTTGAAAACACATCAGCAGAGTCACCTTCTGCGGGCAGCCTGCTGAAGGACACTCTTCACAAGCAGGCCAGCGTGAGGGCCAGCGAGGGGGTGACCTCAGATGGGGTAGCTTGCAGCCTGGCCCCCGGGGAGCACAGCCAATCTCTAGGTGACTTTAAACGGGCCTCAGCTTCTGGCATCCTCCATGATAGCGTGTGCCCCATCTCTGACAGGCCTGCTCCTGGAAAGGTCGAATACTCCGAGAAGGCCTCTCAGGCCAAAGAGCTCCATCGGAGTGAGAAACTGGACAGCAAGCTAGCCAATATCGATTACCTCAGAAAGAAAATGTCATTGGATGACAAAGATGACAGCCACGGTGCCATCCTGAAACCCAAGATAACACCTAGCACCCATGAATGCCTGCCAGGGAACCCGGTACGACCCATGGCTGGGCAGCAAGAGACCCTGCCAGCCTCTGAGAACCGGGCCTTCATCAACAGTACCCACGCATCTCAGATGAGTGCTGTTTCCTTCGTTCCTCTCAAAGCCTTAGCTGGCCGGGTAGAGAATGGAGGAGAGAAACCAGGCTTTGCGGCTCCCGAGTCCCCTGTCAGGAAGAGCCCCTCCGAGTACAAACTGGAGGGCAGGTCAGTGTCATGCCTGAAGCCGATCGAGGGCACACTGGATATTGCTCTCCTGTCTGGACCTCACGCCTCCAAAACAGAGTTGCCTTCCCCGGAGCCTGCACAGAGCCCCAGCCCAGGCGTCAGCGTGGGCCCGTCAGTGCCGCCAGCTCTTCCCATTAGCAGTGGGAAAAAGGGAGACTCCACCAGCCTGAGAGAGCCTTCCTCAGCCAGCGTCAAAGTGAATAAATCCTACCTGCTGGAGCCCCGGTTCCTGCCCCCGAGCCGGGCTCTCCAGGACTCTCTAGCAGCTCCTGGGCCAGAACCAAAGTCAAAACAGGACCGGAAGGTCATTCATCCTTCTGTCAGGAGCACAGCAACGGTCGCAGAGAGCAGCCTTCAGCAGAAAGAGGGTGGCCCCGCCACACACCAAGAGCGCTCCCCTGACACCAAGGTCCTCCCTGGCCCAGGGCAGAGCCTACACAGCGTGGACCTACCCAGGCTGTGTCCACGGGCTCCCTTCCCACCGGAAGGCTCTCCCTCAAAGGAGAAGCCATGTCTGAGGGAACCATCTACAAAGGTGAAGAGCGAGTGGCCGGCCGTGAGGGATGATGGACACAGAGATCCCTGTGGGAAACTGTGTCTTGCAGAGACTGGCAAAGCCAGTGACAGTTCCAGACCCCTCCCTTCCGGGGGAAGGACCCACCCTGATGTCTACAAGCAGACCCAGACTTCGGAGAAAGCGTGGGCGTGTGCAAAAACAAACCACAAAGATAGCCAAGATGAGGTGAAGTCCCTGGCCAGGGAGGACTCTGCATCCCTTCTGTATGAAAAGGAGATAGGCCGGGCAAGAAAAGGCCCAGAACCCAAGCCGGAAGTTCCTGCTACCCGGTGCCCTCCTCCACCGCCTGGAATGGAAGGCGAGAAGCGTGACAAGCTCTCCGCTGCCCCCTCTTTGCAGAAACAGGCTCCCAAAGAGCCAGACAGGAAGGAACAGGCCCCGCAAAGGTCTGGAGGCAGTGGCCCTCTGCAACCCCCATCCACCAAAGAGCTGTCCAACTCAGCAGCCGGGCAGCATGGCAGTTCCCCAAGTCACACTTCAAAGAAGGAGCCGGGGACCAGAACTGCCGCTGCGGAACCTAGCACCAGCCTTCAGGACACCCCCCGATCTGCTACAGCCGCCACCACTGCCATTACTACTGCTGCCACCAGTGCCGGGCACAGTGACTGCGGTAGCCATAAGTCCCGGCCTGGCCCTGAGTCCAGCCCTTCAAAGTCTAAGCACCAAGACAGGTCCCTCTCCTCACAGAAGCCGAGTGCTGGATCCGCAAAAGGCAAAGAGCCTGTCGCTCAGCCCCATGCTGGTTGCATCAGGGAACCCAAGGGTGGTGGCAAGGGGCCAGTGGACACTTGTGTTGCTGTCCTGGCCACCCAGGGCAAAGCAAGCGATGTGCTTGTGCAGGGAGAAAGTAGGGTCGCTATCACACTCCACGCTGAAGAGAGTCCTCTAGATGCCAAACTGAAAACCACCCATGGAGGCTGTCCGCCAGAGATGCCGGAGAAGCATGCACCCCGACAAGGACATCCAGGCCTCAGCGACGCAGTGGACCAGAAGCTTCTCGCCGCTGCTGGTGGTGAAAAGCAAAATCTGTCTCCAAAGCATCCCAAACCATCCACTGTGAAAGATTACCCCAGCCCGTGCAGACAGACAGACAAAAGCCCGAGTCAGCAGGCTAGCACTGGGGACAGGAAGGCAGAAGGAAAGGCGAGCACAGAAGCACTTTATGTCCCAGCCCCAGAGGGCTACACGCTGGAGGCCAGCCCTTTGCTCCACCATGGTGAGGCCGGATTCAAAGGCCCTGAGAGGCCGGCAGTGGGTGCAGGGAAGGGCTTCTCTGAGTCCAAGGGGAAAGGGCCTGCTCCCCAGAAGCCGCCGGCTGAAACAGGCAAGCCCAGCGGAATGAAAAGGTCACCCTCTGCCACTGTGCAGAGCTCTCTCCGCTCAGCTGCTCCCCCAGAAAAGTCTCTGAGTTACTCAGCCAGCTTCCCCGAGGCCCAGCCTGGAGTGCGAGAGGTTCCTGCAGCCAGCAGCAGCCCCTCGTGTGCCAAGGCTACAGGGGGGACCTCAGAATTCCCAGCCCCCAGCAGCAGCAGAGACCACAGGAAGCTTCAGTCTGGAGGAGACAGCCGAAACCAAATGATCAAGAGTGACTCTCTGCCCTCCTTCCGCCTCTCCAGCTCTGCACTGGAGTCCCATCTCCAGGATCCGCTGGTGCCCAGCACAGCCGGCCACCGAGACAGGGCACTGTCAGTCACTGCTGCCACAGGAGACCCCAAAGGGAGAGAGCTTACCCAGCCTCCCCAAGTCAGGAAACAGAATGTAGGCAAGGAGGTGACCAGAGCACCCCCAGCCCCAAGCGCAGAGCGCTCCCTCACTCTTTCCTCGGAGAAGGACTTCGTGGTTCGGCAGAGGAGGGGTAAGGATTGCTCCCGGAGCAGTCCTCACAAAAAGGCCTCCTAACACGCAGCTCTGGTGGCGGGGCTAAGAGAGCCAGCCCAAGCGGAGCTGTGACTGAGTCTTTGTCACCTTCCAAACCAGCACTGTATGGGAAAGTCCTCCAGGCAGAGCCCAGAGGCTCACTGAGGAGGAGGAGGAAGAGGAGGAGGAGAGACAGAAACAAAAGGGAACTTTCTTCCAGATGCCTTCCCAGTAGTAACCGGTAAACCTGTTGCCAGATAGTGTTTGTACAAAACCTGCCTTTCCAGCGGTGCGTTGGTGAGGAAGAGAATCTCTGTACATAACCTAGCAATGCGTTCGGGTCTGGATATAGAGTGTGCACCTTGCTGCTGACCATCGTGTAGACCGAAGCTTTTCTAAAGGAACGTGTTTGTTTTTACCGCTTAACCACAATGTAGTAATAAAGCAAAGTGGTCAGCCTGGGGGAGGGGGGGTGAAAATAGAAAGCCACCCGTAATCGAGTGTGTACACATCCACCTACGTGTTTTTGGTCTGTGGTTTGAGAATAGTTCAAGGCTCCATTTGTAGAAGTAGAGTTAAAGATGAAAGAAAGCCCCTGAATACAGTAGATGGTGAGGTGTGTGTATGTGTGTGTCTATTTAACCAGGATTTCTGATCATACCGAATCTGGCTACCTGTATTTCTGAGCTACTGCGTTTGGACCCCTCCACCAGGAGTGGCCAGGACAGGGGGAGGGCTGGGCATGTTTGACAGCCCTCATAAGGGACATTTTGACCCTCAGGTCCAAGTGGCCACAAAGGCAATTGTCCTTGTGTCTGGGTTCTGTGTCTGGTCTTCACCGGAGGGCACACAGGGACTATAAACACACTGCAGGTCAGCTTGCTTGCTTTCCTTCCCGTTTCTAAGCTCTTACCCTCAGGCCTTTATGCTGTGAGTCCAAGAAGCACATGTTCACGGCAGGGTCTGTAGCGGCCCTGCCGGTGAGGAAGCAGGCAGATCACTGACTGCACACCGATCTGCTAGCACTTAGGTGGAGTGAGATGTGGTAGGCATTGGAAGAAATTTTAAAATTCGCATTTGTTGAGGAAAAGGAGGGGGGGTGGATTTTGGCATCATAGCATATATATATTAAGGAATAATCAGGACATCAGATACATTTTAATACATAGCTGGGGCCTTATGTTGTAGACGAAGCTTGCTGTTTTTAGCAAGTGCCTGGGTTTCACATTCGTTCTGATGCATCAAGCAGCTCCATACATTTCATAACACTCTTTATTTGTATGCAAAAAAAATACTGTATTAATAAAGAGCATCATTTTGTAACAAAGAGACTGGAGCTATTTTGGTGCTTGAATGTGAGCTTCCTTTTTACTTTTGCTAAGCCTTATTTAAATTTTGTATACCATGAAATATGTAGAACTTGTCAGATCATTTTAGCTCTGAGGGTTTTTCTGGGTTGTTTCTGTTGTGGCGATGGTTTTTATGTTTTGTTTTTTGGTGGGTTTTTTTTGTTTCGTTTTGTTTTTTAATGGCTTGTTTTGAATTGGAAGATGGCACTTGCTGACTATGACACAATGCAGACACATTTTATAAGATGCTTGGGATCCATAACAATACTTTGTTCTATAAGAGGAAAAAAAATTACAGATGAATAATGAACCTAGGTCCAGACCCCTCGGGGTTGTCTTGGTGTCTGTACACCATCAGATTGTTTATGGGAGCACAGCCCTGTGGGTTGTAAATCACCTAGCGAGGTGGCAAGCACTCCAGAAACAAAGGCATCACCAACTGCTTGGTTGCCCTTGGTTGCAAAGCCAGTTGGCAGTGGAAAAAGGAGAAGAGATTCTCCACTCCACCCCTGTCTTCCCACCCCCAGACAGTTCCAGTCATCCCTCCATCACTACATTATAAAACTGTAGAACACACAAATATTTTTTTTTACAAGAACTCAAAAATGGGTCTCAAAAAAAAATGGTCTCAAAGCTTATAATGCATATCTGGTTGGCAGATCTAATAGCCCAATCCTTCTCCACTCAGACATCAGGACAGGTCTGTCCAGGAGGTAGTTCATGGTTTACAGCCTTTGCTTTTTTAACTGTCCGGTTTTCTTTTAAGCACAGCTAGCTGCTTGTTTACAAAGGATATTTTTTATGTATATTTTGTATAGTGTATTATCATTTTGCCAAATTTGTTTTTTTGTTTTTTGTTTTTTTTTTTTGTTTTTGCATTTTGGATGAGAAAAGGAGAACTTAAGGTTGCTTACATGTGATACCTGTTTGTTGTTGTGAAATCTCCCCCACGCAGCTGGTAGGATTTCTCCCGTGTTCTCTTCGGTCAGTGTCCGTGTGGTTGTAAGCTGTGCCCCTTGGTAGCGCTCCCAGCTGTAGACTTACCAGCTTCAGTTTGTTAGGATCTGTGCAATAAAGTGTTTGCAGTCTTATTTTCTCTGAGAAACACCCCCATGAATGTCATAATTGTTGTATATTGAACAAATATTTATACTTATGCAGTTGCATAACATTGAATAAAAATTTAGCATGAAAGATGACTGGTGTGTGTGTTTTTTTTTTTTAGTATGTACATATACATGCCACGTACACATGATCCCTCAGGTTTTCTAGGGATGCTTTTTGGTGAGCAGAATGGTGCTCCTCTTTTCTTTTTGCCCTACACAAATGGTTTGTTCTTCGAGGAAAATCTTCTAGCTCAATCCTCCTGTTTGGTGCCCCCCAGCCTCCCACAAAACATTCCAGCGTACCCACGGATACTCCCCACCTTCCCAGCAAAGAGGTCTCATCTCCCTCAGCCCCGCATGTTCTTTGAGACCCCGATCTAATGGTCACTCACACACACACATATATACACACACACACACCGGTTTCAGAACCCCCTTTCCTTGCTCCCTTCATTACTGGCCAAAGAAACATATGTGCTTGATAGTTTTTAGATCCCCTGTCACTCTTGATGCCAGGGGGTCGCTTCTACATACTGTCTACCCTGGTTTGAGGGGCGCAGTGTTCCTTAAGTACAAAGACGACTATGCTGGCATCACGTATGTGGTCCATGTCCCACTACAGACCAGGATCCTCCAACACGACTCCCTTTTCATTAGAAGCAGACTGTTTTCCTTCTCACACATGTATACCCACGTGAGCATACACACACAGAAATCCAACACTCATTCCCATTCTCTCGTGTTCCTTCTTTCCCTCAAACCTTCCTGTGTTCCCCATCTTTCCTCTGGTCACATCCTAATTTTCTACCAAAAAGATTTCTCTCTAGTAAAGCAAAATAAAACACCCATGTCTGATCATTTTCACAAACTGTGCCATTAACCCCCCCCCATGCTCTCCTGCCCTGAGCAGCTTTAGTCTAGACTGTCATAGTCTCTCCCCAAAGTCGATGCAGAAGCTTCCTAAGTTTCCCTGTCTACTCTCAGCCCTCTACTCTGTTTCTCACAATGACCCTAACAAGATTGTTAGGGTCACACACACACACACACACACACACACAATACTGCTTTAAGTATTTAAAACCTCCCTTAATCATTCTTTTTTAGTCTCTCTTTTAGGACATTTCCCATTGTTTTAAGAACGTTTCAGGTTCCCAGTAATTTATAAAGAAGAGGTTTCTTTAGTTCACATTTCTCGAGCGGAAAGCCCAGAAGTGCCTGGTCGAATTTGTTCAGTCTGTGGGCCAGGGCTTTGTGGCAGTGGCTGTCATAATGGTGGAAGCAGTTGCAGAGAGATCATATAACAAGATGGGAAGCCAGAGAGACTCAGGTGTCAGGATTGTTCTTTTCTATATAAAAGGCTACTCTTGGGAGAACAAATCAGAGCCCAAGACAACTAACCACATTAAATGCCACTGAGGGTGGCATTTCCAGGGTCCTAGCCACCTCTTACAGGGCTTTCAAAGCTCAGTGCTGCCATCTTGGGGAAGGAGCTTCCAGCATTTCGCCACTTCCTCCAGAAACAGAATAAAACCCCAACTAGTGAATATGCTCTGCCTCAGGTACCAGGAAAGGCCTTTCCGAGCAGGCTGTGAGATTCACTGCATCCCCTTGGAATTTTTCTGTCCCTCCGTGTGGATCTTTCGGTGATCCAAGGATCCTGTTTATCTCTTTTGCTTTTTTCTATGACCACAAACATAGGAAATAATATTTCCTTAGCTGAATTGAAAAAAAATGTTAATAGTGCCTATCATTTTTGTGGTTACTTCACCACATTATATACTAGATGCAAATCTTATTCAATCTGTGCCTCCATGAGTTACATGCTGTTTCAACGTAGTCGTGAGGAAGCCATGACCCCAAAGACAGAGGTTGAGAGGCAGCCTAACCTTGACTTGCAGGACTCAGGCGTTAAATCATCCACACACTCACTGGGCAACACATACTTGTCCTCTACCTCCAGCAGGTCTTTCTTCCCCCTTCTTTTTTGTAAATCGTAATATGAAAGGGGGTCAGAATCACAACAATTTTTTTTGCTTGCATACCATAATTCTTCCTGCTGAGATGCATCATTTTATGCATGAAAATGATCGCTTTACTGGGACTTGGTACCATGCTATGAAGAAAAGAAAGCTCAACCTCCCCATGAAGAAAAACCTCCTGAGGGTATTAAGCACTTGAATTTTTAGAACTGCTAGTAGCCACAGAAGTAGTCATTACTCAACCAGTTTCTAGTGATCATAGAACGAGTTAAAGGAAGAAATGAAAGACCAGGGTCCAAAGGTACTTACTGTGTTCCAGACTGAACAAAACTAAAGAGATCATTAAAAGGCAAATTCTGAACTGCCATGTTCCTGTGAGTCTAGTCACGGGGATGGAATTCCCTCTGTTGTGTTTTTAGCATCTACATAATACTGTTGGGGATTTTAAAAGATGCATTCATCTTTATGTATATACATTTGCATGCTCACACACACACATACACCCCTTGTTTGCATGTCTAGTGCCCGTGGAGGCCAGAGAAGGGTACCAGATCCCCAGAACAGGAGTTATAGACAGATGAGCTGCCACGTGGGTCCTTGGAAATGAACCCAGGTCCTCCAACAAGAGCAACAAGTGCTTTTATAACACTGAGCCATCTCTGCAGCTCTCATTTTTTAATGTTGTTAGTTAAATAATTGAAGCAATAGTATTTCTCTAAAAACAGGATTATATCCTTTTTTGAGTCCAAGGCACTGTTCTTAGTGAATCTCTGATGAAGGAACCATGGCTTTCAGAAATTATAAATTGTCTTTTGGCATAGGAATGGGAATTAGGGACAGAACAGCCTAAGAGTATCAAGCTTAGATAAATAGAAGGGGATGTCACTTCCAAAAAACCCACAAAAACCAACAAAACAAAAAAACCCCACTAATCTTCTCATGAGAGGAGATCATGTTGGCCCCACAACAGCCAAGCTCTTACAAGCTAGCAGGCTGCCTTATTTCATTGCCAACATGCACATGAGCCTCATGGGACTCTTTCATGTTCTGCCTCAGACAGCTGGGTAGGGCTAAAAATTCAGAAAATCTAATAATCTCTTGAGTGAATCAAATGCTGCTATCTGTTTGATCATAGCAAAAACTTAACAGACCCACGCCCAGACTCCTCGGGTGTTTTTCTGAAGTAGGGTCAAGGTAGAAGACCAAAGACAGAACAGTATTGTTTGAGTCACCTCCTCCATGAGAAATCACCAATAGCATGTTATGATATTTGCCATTTATTAATGAAAAACCAAAAGATATTCCCCATATAACTGCTAGTGCAATTACCTAGAGTTTAAGGTCCCTGCCCAATCAAAATGGACTCAACGATGCCTGTATCCAGTGACTTCAAAGCCAGCTAGAGGCCTCGATTTTCAGGTCCTACTTCTGGCCCACTAATTTTCTACCTTTAGCCCACTTGTTTCTCCATTAAAATTTGAGACATTCTTTGCAGGCTTCTGAAAAGAAAGTTTTGGGTCTTTCTCAAACATACAGATTTGAGGCTGCATCTCAAAGCCATTGATGTAAAACTCTCCAGGGAGGGACTGGAGAGATGACTCAGCAGTTAAGAGCACTGGTTGTTCTTTCAGAAGCCACCACACACATGGCGGCTCACAGCCATCTATAACTCAGGGCTTGGGGACCTGATGCCCTCTTTTGACTTCCATGAACACTGCCACAAGTGGTGCATAGACATACAGGCACATAAAACACCCACACACACTAAATGCAGTTTTTAAGGCAGTTTTGCTTGTTTTTTTATTCTGCAAGAAGCCTGGACAATGGTTAATGGGATTCCACCTAATCCTTCTGATTAGAGATGTTCTACAAGTGTGATAACCATGTGTTCAAACTTAGCTCTGACTAGTGTGTGACGACTACTACTGCTTTAGACCCTTGGGTATGAGATACAATTATCAATAAGGAAGAAACGAATATTTGCTTACCTACTTCACATGCTTAGAGATGGATTCCATCTGCCATCTTACATGAGCCTCCACATAATCCCCTGAACTAGCCTGTGGTTTTCCCATTTTCCAGGCAAGGAAACAACCCCACACATGCTGACAAACATCACCAAGGGGCATAGGATGCCAGGATTCTCTCTCCAAATTAAAACACTATTCTTCCATTAACACAGAAAAAACATATAGTGCTAAATTACAAATTTAGAATTGGTGGAAAATCACAAGGCAGAAGAAGATGATTGTTTTCTATAACAGGACTTCTTTATTCTAATTAATGATCAGTCTCCCACCTAGCATTTTTGGTTCCCAACACAAATGCATCATGAAGAAATCTAGCTATATCAAATGCAGACACGTAGGCCCTTCAATGAAGGTCAAATGTTAGGAACTCAAATATTAGAAAATATTAGGATGGTGAAGTAATACTAAAAACTTATTTCCTACTAGTATGTTTAATTCATTCTTTAACTCATTCCTCAAGACAATACATGTGTGTTATTCCTCTCACATACACAGTTCATACAGTAAAAGCTAGATGTGACCAACACGTTGGAAAACCTATTTTCATTACTTTCTGAATATATGGAAGCCAGTTATCCTATGTCAGGGTCATATTCTTGAGAATTCAGACATCTCAGGCTCCTGACTAGAATCATTACCCCCTATCCTCACACAGAAAACATGGCAACATCTCAATGGATTCTAAAACCACAAATTATAAAGGACAAAGTCATTTTCTCATATCTACAGTCAAGAATGGACAGTTCATCTTGTTCGAAAGGGGATTCCTTATACCAGCCACTTAAGTTTACTGGTGTTTATTGAACAAAGTAAACCATAACTTCAATCAAGCAGGATTTCAGTTCCTGACAGTAACCAGACAACAGTGGTAGGAAAAGAGAAACAGAGAAAGGATCACTGGGCACAACTTAAATAACCTATTCAATTAGTTACAGAATAAGTTGTTTCCAGCTTAAGCAATTAGCTGCCTACAGGGCCTTCTTTTACTAACCAAGCTTGGCTACTATGATTAAACGATAGTGTTTCGGTTCGTTGGCTTCAGTTCTATGTGTTCAGTCTACATCCATGGTCTCCCACAAATCCTATTCAGCAATTCCCACTGTGTGAGAACCTGACCAAGATGTGGGCCATTGCATCAACTCTCAGGAGACATCATCTCTAGAGTATGGTGTTCTCATGATCAGCCATTTGAGTTGTCCTTCCAGGCAAGAAACCAGTTATGTTCTGTCAGATGGCTATATGTAGACATCCAAGACTTTGAGGGAGCACAGTGCTCAAGTGGAATGATAAAGCTACTAGAACAGTCTCTGGACCATGCTTCCTAGTCAAGGTCTTCCAGAAGAATCAAAAGTCAGACAACTCAAGAACTAAACTCAAGACTAAAACAGGCCACATGTGGAGTCTAGCCTGCCTGGTTTAGTCGTTCTATTTAATTCACTTGTAATAGTATCTGGAAATCCCTACTGCTTATACACATTGAACACAAATTATTTGTCATACAGACTCTGTCCTCCCTGTTCAGCTGGTTAAGTTATCTGGCACCTCGTTTC